>NC_051179.1:146850625-146898298 GCF_013339695.2 Rhipicephalus sanguineus | reverse complement strand
TAATTAATATTATCTGGCGTTTAATATCCCAAAACGACGATATGATTATGAGAGACGCCGTAGTGGAGGGCTCCGGAAATTTTGACCACCTGGGGTTCTTTAACGTGCACCTAAATCTAAGCACACGGGCCTCAGACATTTTCGCCTCCATCGAAAATGCAGGCTCCGCGGCCGGGATTCGATCCCGCGACCTTCGGGTCAGCAGTCAAGCGCCATAACCACTAGACCACCGTGGTGGGGCTGTAAAGCTGCTTCTTACGCGGCACACGTAGCTTAAGCTAATCTATTTCTTGAAACTGCCTCATCAAGCGGCCAAGAAAAAACATAGTCATTGTACTGAAATTAGGTTAACAAATATAAATACGGTTTTCGCCCACGTTCGTTCTAACATGAACGGAAACCATGAGCTGCATTTTCGTTTTCACAGCTTTATCATGTATGCTCAATAAATTCCGCAATCACGTACTGCTAAAACATTTGATGCATGTTTCCATACAGCCCGTGATGCAATGGAACACGTTTTTTTATTTGTAATAGTTCTCAAATACTGAGCGCAAATGCAATAAAAATGAACTTGACCTAAAAGTTGACAGAACCCCGTGGTTTACAGTATCCGCAAATCTACAGAAAACTGATCGCACATCAAAGTAACCACGCCCGTCCCTCGAGCATAGAAGAAAGGAAGTTGCGAGAGCGTCCCGCGCGCAAGCTAAGTGAATGTTTCCGCAGGGAATCTTACGGGACTCTAACCGTCAGTCAGCGTAACAGTCGCTCCGCAGAGATATACTTGCATTCGGGTCAGCAAGTTTAACACGCAGCGAATTATAGTTTTTTCACAGCTGCGTTTATAGCCTCTACGAATCACGACACAAGCACGAAATATAGCAAAAGAGTGCATGACCGGTGAGCTCGAGCGCCCATGCGAAATCGGCTAGCTTAACGGACATTGCAGAAGCAACAGCCGCGCGAATGGATACAGTCAGCGCTAAGGCCTTCGTGAGGAAGTTAGGCAGTTATCGCTGCGAGTGAATTACAGTAAATTACGTAAAGTTTACTGGTTATCGAACTTTGAAGTCTTCATTATTGCTGATGCAATGTAGACACCACACGCCTTAATCCTTTTGCGCGTTACTTTATTTGACGCAATGACAGATGGCGTGCGCGGGCTCGAGTTCAAATTTCCTTTCGCGGTGGTTCATGCATGCCCATGCATGCGTGGGCCAAGTGGCGCGCGATCTGCTGCTGGGTGAGAAAACGTCTTTTAAAGTGCCTCTTCTGGATGTCACAAACAAGACGTTTTTAAAACGTCGAAATTGGTTTAGAATCAAACAAACGTCTTGAAATATGCGTTCCAGACCAAAATGGTCTTAAAAAATACATTTTCTGACGTTATCAAAACCGGATATTATATGGATTTCCTTTGAAGTTTTTAAAACGTCGAAATTCGTATAGAATCCGTTTTATCCCATTCATCCCTAAAAAAACGTTTTCTAGATTGTGTGCTACCTGGGTAATCAATTAAATTGTAAATGAAGTAATTGTAATTGTAAACGCTACCTAACTGCAAAAGAGGAATGCATCAGCACACCCTCGTTACATTTAACGCAAGCAGAAATAAAATTTCTAGAAAGTGGCGTACGCTGATCTGCGAAAAATTTGTCTGAGCTCAAGATGGCACATGTCATATGCTTGCATTATCTATATTTACTTTTTGCCCACCTTATTCGCACTTTCCTTTCCTTCACCCTTTCCCATCTGATTGTTAACCTATATTTGACACTTCGCAAGATGTGAATAAACCAGTTGTAAGTTTGTGCACCACCTGTCCTGTGTCCCTGTGTCGACCTACCGTCCTCGTCTCGTCATCTGCAGCACAACAAGGAAACCATGAATAAAATAGAACCAATTCTAATTAAACTGGAAAAAGAAACTGTTTACAGAGTAACCTAGGAGGAGGCACTTGACTGCGCTAAGGACTATAGTTGCTCAGGTGGCAGGTAATTCCATTCTTTAATTGTTTGCTGAAAGAATGATAATTTAAATACATTTGTTCTGGCAAAATAAGGACTTATAGAAAGCGGATGATTATGACGAGTGAACCGCGATGCAAGTGGAGATTAGTGCGGTGATGGGTCGAGCCCGAGCTTCCGATTAAGCAAAGAATACAAAAACTTTAAACGCTCATTTTTGCGTCGGGACTGCAAAGAAAAAAACCTGATTAGATTCCATAAATGACATAACGGAAAACTGGTAGCCGTGTAAAGAAAAAATAAATCCCACAGCCTTTCGCTGGATTTTTTTTCAAGCCCATTAATATTGACGTTGGTGTACGGGTCCCATATAATAGAAGCATATTCAAGCCTAGGCCGGATGAGGTGCTCATAATCCAGACGCTTAACATGTGGTGGTGAATTTTTAAGCTTGTGTCGTATGAAGCAAAGTTTGCGAAGCGCAGCAGACCATAACTTGGCAATATGGGTGTTCCAACATAAGGTATTTGTTAGAGTGACACCGAGATCCTGATATTCGCAAACATCTGTTAAGGGTTTAAGACCTATGAAATAAGAAAATTTAAGGGGGCGAAGTGTTTTTGTGACGCGAAGAAGTACAGCCTTATCAGAGTTGAGCTCCATGCCCCATTTATCACACCAAGTAAGTATATTACTGAACGCTACGTTAAGCGCGATTTGATCGTCAGAGGAATAAATATCGTTATATATTACGCAATCATCTGCAAATAAGCCTATCTTTATTGGTTCATTAATAACTGAAACTAAATCAATTATGTAAATGAGGAACGAAAGTGGCCCCAGGACACTACCGTGGGGCACCCCTGAAGATACCGGAAGAGTGCCAGATGCTTTCCCATCTATTTCGACATATTGTGTGCGGTTGTTTAAGTAGGCGGAAACCAAGGAAATAAGACAATCGGGAAGGCCAATTATGTATAGTTTTTGAATGAATTTATTTTGAGGAACGCGACCGAAGGAACGCTTTGCTGTAGTCTAAAAAGATAATGTCGACTTGACCACCCCTGTCGAGAACGGACGCTACAAAATGAACAACGGAAACCAGCTGAGTAACGGTGGAAAAACCTTTTCTAAAACCATGTTGGTGTGGCGATAGTATGTTATTGTCCTCTAAAAATTTTGTTATGCAGGTGGCCACAATATGCTCAACGAGCTTGGAAGAGGAAGAAATTATAGATATGGGGCGGTAAATTAAAACTGACAACGAATCTCCTTTTTTTAGTAAGAGAACTACACGTGCCGACCTCCAATCCTGAGGAATGTAAGAGGTTTTTAGAGAAGATTGAAATATTGTTACAAGAAACCTAGCTAAGGGCTCGGCATATCGGCGAAGGAACGCGTTGGGTATTCCATCCGGTCCAGGTGATGATTTGCTTTCAGTTTGAGAAGCATGTTAAAGACTCCCTCATAAGATACAAGATCAACATCAAATGAATTCAAAGAGGAGCCAGCGGTACGATTCTCAGCAGTAACAGAAAACACGCTGTGAAATTGGTCATTGAAATGATCGGCGACAACCTGTGGGTCATCCAGTATTTTATCATTACGCGAAATTTTATTTGCTGGCACCTTGCGCTCTTTAATGTAATTCCAGTACTTCTGCGGATCAGCTTTGATAAAGTTAGGCAAGGTGGTGTTGAAGTAAAAGTTTTTTAAACAGCCTCAAAAAGTGCTGATCGAACTTCGAGCAATGCATGCGAAGAAGGTGACTGGTTTCTCAGACGCTTTGCTTTAGGTTTTATGTGAATAATGTGTCTGTTTATCCAAGGGGTAAGTTTGGCCGTTTTTTTAACTTTACTGGGTACAAAATGATCAATACAGTAAAGGCAAATATTTTTAAAGTTCAACCAAAGCAGGAAAGATCGCTCTCGGAAAATACAGCAAGTTCTGTTTCGAGATGATTCAAAATAGCATCATCATTGGCACGCATGTGGTTTTTCACAGTTGTGAGCCCTCTCATAATGTGCGCGGTAGTCCCATCTGGCGCAAGGCGTTGGTGTTTTGTGATGTGCGGTGCGCCGACGAAGACGACAACGAGACACGGAAAAGGCGGAATCATGTCGTCCAAGTCAAGCCAAGCCGTGTGGAGGAGAGAGAAGTGGAAGACGAGGGCAGGTTCGAGAACGGAAACCGAACGAAGCAGTCGCAGGGTGAAGCGCTCGTCGGGTCCTGGTCCCGAAGCCTACCTGTGCCTGTTAACCGCACGAGCCTCGCTCCCGTCTACCGGGTGCTCGGAGCAGCAGCCGGCACCGCTCCGTTGTGCTCGGACCCAGGCGTATTCCAGACCTGGGCCTACAACTGGCTGTCCGAGACGCGTTTGCCACACATCGGCCCTGCCGCACACTGCGCTCCGACTATGCCTGAGTCATCGCTGCTGTTGGCGTAAGACGCAACGCAACTCATCGACTCGTCTGCTTGCGACCGTCACACGGTGAAGTGTTACAAATCTTGTGTAGTGCAGTGGGGGACTACGCTGAGGGTCAGACCTTAAGTCCTTGAAGAACGTGTGTCGTGCTCGTAGCTAGGGCAGTTCTTCGCTGTTGCCATGTGACGCGCCAAGCTTCATCATCATTTTTGGGGCATTAAAGCTGTATAACTCAAGCTGCAAATGTCTTCGTCAGTCTCGGCAACAATTATTTAAGTGGCCGTGATTACCCGAACCTTATTCCTCACAAGTGGCGTCCGCGACAGGAACAAGCCGTTTGCAGTGGGTTGAAATCTTTGTAGTGAAGATGAGTGAGCAAGAGCTTATAACGCTAGCAGAACGCATGGGGCTTCAAAGAGCTGAGCTAAAGACGTGAGTAGACGCGCGGTTAGAGCGGGCTCATGAGGAATCCGTGCAAGCGCGCAAAGAGCATTCCGCGGAAAGGCACGCGGCGAAGGAACGTTTGGAGATTGAAGAGAGAACTTGATCAATCCTCACAACGTGATTCCAGTGTTTGACGAGAGGCGTGACGATCTCGGTGCGTATCTCAATAGGTACGAACGCGTAGCTGTTGGTCAAGAATGGCCTGAGAAAAAGTGGGCTACAGCGCGTAGTTTATACCTCAGTGGGGAAGCCTTGAAAGTCTTCGGTCCCCTGTCGCCAGAAGACTCAATGGATTACCAGAGTACGAAAATGTGCTTGCTTCAGAGGTTTCGTTTCACAGCCGAAGGCTATCGCGAAAAGTTTGGCAAAGTAAGCCGGAAGACGGCAAAACTGGTAAGCAGTACGCCACGATCGAGATTACAGAGCTTCTTTGATAGATGGCTGGAAGTGTCGAAAACGGACAAGGACTTTGCATCCCTGCGCAACCTTATTGTAGCTGAGCAGTTTTTGAATAACTGTCACGATCGCCTTTCACTTTTCCTAAAGGAGAAGAAATGCAAGACAGTAGACGAAATGGCAGAAGTGGCCGATACCTTCTTGGAAGCCGAGCGGCAAACAAACTTGTTGATATTTCGTACCAAGTGTGGAAACATTCCCAAGGAGCAAGAAGGATTTACTTAAACCCAGCCTCCTCTTAGATATTTTTTCTGCGATCCACCCGGCCACAGAGCATCTGATTGCCGCACGAAACTAAAACGAGACCTCTGTGGGCACTGTCGGAAGCCATGCCATGATGCAGGAGCATGCCCAAGCAACGGTGGGTCAAAGAAGACGACATCTTGCACCATGTCTACTGACCAGAAGTCCGAGACGTCCGGATGTGTCGATGATTCGTCACAAGATGAATACGTTGCCAGTGCACTCCGAACACGCGCCGCAGCAGCTACATGAAAGATGCCGGTGTTACAGGGAGAAGTGTTTGGACATACGGTATTAGTCTTGAGGAATACTGAAGCAACACCTTGGTCGTGCGCTGTTCCCTTGTTCGCGATGGTGCGCTGACGGGTACTAACGCCACTATTTAATTGGCTGATGGTAGTTGCATCGAGGTAACGGAAGCAGAAGCACGGATTCTATCGCCCTATTGCGCCGGAAATGCGATAGTCAAATGCATGACGTCCCCACTTTGCGATGTCATCGTAGGAAATGTGCCCGGCGCCTGTGACGCTAATGAACCAGACTCAACGTGGAAGGAGTCAGCGAGCCAGAAGTCGGCGACTAATCAGGCACTGAATTCCGCAGAGAAACCCAAGGATGGATGCGGGACGAATAGCACAATAATGGTTGGTGTTTGAAGCAAAGGACATCGCCGGAAGCTCACGATTGCTAAATTTGGAAACTTCGAGGTGACACAGGAGGCCGTTCACCAAAAACAACAGGAAGACCGGTCGCTGGATGTTTGTACGGCGAAATTGGACACCATCATCCGCGGCAAAGGAGCCATATACGACTCATTTATGTTTGAGAAAGGAATCTTGTACCGCGTTTACCACTTGGCTCCAGGTAAAGCATTTCAACAGGCGGTGGTTCCAAAGGCGTTGCGTGGCGAAGTGGTAAACTTGGCACATGAATCTCCAATGTCTGGTCACTAGAGTATCAAGAACACAAAGCACTGAATTTCGGAGTCGTTTTATTCGCCCGGTGTACAGGAGGAGGTCCGCAGATTCGTCAAATCATGCAACACATGCCAAAGGACATATCCCAAAGGCAAAGTAGGCAAAGAGCCTCTTGGACGAATGCTTTTGATTAACACGCCATTCGAACGTGTGGCCGTTGATATCATTGGACCGCTGACGCCGATTTCAAAGAAGGGCAATCCATACATTCTTACCCTTGTGGATTTCGCCACTCGGTACCCGGACGCTGTGGCTTTGCCCGCAATTGATTCGGGAACAGTAGCAGATGGGGTACTGGAAATGTTTTCCCGAATAGGCTTCCCACCGGAGATCCTCTGTGAGCAAGCATCCTGCTTCACGTCAGGCCTGATGGAAGAGGTGATTGCTTTGCTTGCTATTCGACATTTGAGCTCGACGCCTTACCACCCGATATGCAATGGCTTTGTCGAAAGGTTCAACGGCACCTTGAAACAGATGTTGCGCAAGTTGTGCCAGGAGAAGCCGAAGTCATGGTACCGATTTCTTGCGCCTGTGTTATCGAGAAGTACCTCAGGCCAGTATGGGATTCTCACCTTTTGAACTGATATACGGCCGGCACGTCCGAGACCTCTGGATATTCTTAAGGAACTTTGGACAGGGGAAGACCTAGAGGAAAATATCAAGACTACCTACGGATATATGCTTGATCTGAGAGAACGTCTTGAACACACCTTGAAGCTGGCTCCAGAGAATCTCTCCCGAGCTCAAAACTCGCAGAAGAAGTATTATGACCGAACATCCAAAACACGGCAGCTGAAAGTTGGTGACCGGGCTTTTATATTGCTCCCAACCAGGGAAAACAAGTTTCTTATGCACTGGAAGGGCGTTACAAAGAACGTCAACCAGAAGTCACCAGCCAGGCTTCATCGTTCATTGTAGTCGAAGAAGGAGAATCAGATTCACCCCTCCCTACATTTAAAGTAAATTAGGGTAAAGGTATTGAGTCGGTCACACTCGCAAGTGATTTAGAAGAAGCACAATGCCCTATGTGCAATCTCTTGGACGAATTCCGAGACATATTTTCCGAAGTTCCTGGGAAGACGAACCTCCTAGAGTGTCGGCTAGAGCTTACTACAACGAAAGCAATCAGCGCGTCACAGTATCCGCTACCGTTTGCAATGAAGGAAATAGTAGAGAAGGAGGTTCAAGATATGCTGAAGTTGGGAGTTATTTAACGATCCCATTCGCCGTATAACTCACCCTTGGTCCTTGTTAAGAAACGAGAAAACAGCTTTCGCGCGTGCATTGACTTCCGTCGCATTAATGATGTTCTGGTGTCCGATGCTGAACCCATACCCAGAACTGACATTATGTTTGCTGAAGTCGGCACGAAGTTGATTTTCTCAAAGTTAGATCTTACAAAGGGCTATTGGCAAGTACCCTTAGAGGAAAGTTCTAGTCCGAAAACAGCTTTTTGAACACAATCTTGACACTACCACTTTCTCTATATGCCTTTGGGATTAAGGCAGCCTCGGCAATATTCCCACGATTGATGAGGGCACTACTGCACGTCATTCCAAACACAGTGCATTATATAGACGATGTTCTGATTGCCACAGCTACGTGGGAGGAGCATCTAGTGACACTGAAACAGTTCTTTCAGAGGATCCGAGAAGCAGGCCTACGGATCAAACCTATAAAATGTGAGATCGGAATGACTCCCGTCATCTTCTTTGCGCATCAACTCGGAGATGGTACAATCCGCCAGTAGAGAGCACGATAGCGAAGATCGCTAAAGCCCCAAGACCGGAAACGAAGAGGCAGCTTAGCTTTTTTCTCGGCGTGGCGGGATACACCAAGACCTCATACCTCATTATGCCGAGAAAGCGAAACCACTGACTGAAATGACAAGAAAGATGGAAAAGAACAAGTTAGCGTGGATTACCGAAAGAGAAGAGGCATTTGAAACCCTCAAACAAGCTTTAGCATCTGTACCAGTAATCAAGGCAGCTGACATAAAGAAAGCCTTTCTATTACGTACATATGCCTCTGATAGGTGTATATGCGCTGTACTTGTGCAGGAACACGAAGATCTTCTTCACCCGGTGTCATATGCCAGCCGCCATCTTAGGCCCCGGGAAGAGAGATACTCTGTAATTGAAAGATCGTGTTTAGCGTTAGTTTGGGCGATCGCCAAATTCACAAGCCCAGACAGACGCCTCACGTGACTAACAAGTTTAAATGAAACAGAAACGTCGTAATCAGCGATGGACCGATCTAAGAACGCAAGATCAAGTACAGAACCTGCGTTATTGGCGATGCGCGTGGGTTCCACGACAATCTGAAGGAGGTTGTTTTCAAGAGGAATATCAAAAATTATATCTGCAATGCGTGCAGATTCCAGATTGGAAGATAAGAGGTTCCAGTTAATTGACGGGAGGTTAAAGTCGCCGACAAGTATGATTCTGTGTATTTTATGTTGTCGTAAGTGATTTCGTAAAGCAATTAAAACGTCACGTGATGAATCGGGGGGTCTGTAGACAACAGACAAAAGGACAACAGTGCGACACAGGTTCAACTTGAGGCATAGGCATTCAACATCAGTAACTGCATCTAGAGCATTGCATTCAATGCTAGATTTAACTAGTACAACCTCTCCGCCCCGTCTAGTTGGTCGATCACGATGAAATATTTTGTACGAAGGCGAAATGAAGACATCGTCTGAAATGTCTCTGTGCAGCCAAGTTTCGGTGATTACGAAACTTGGCTATATATATATATATATATATATATATATATATATATATGAGTAAGCAGCGTGGAGAGTTGGGCTAGTTGGTACGAGTTCATTCTGGTCGAACTGCGCAAAGGATGCGCAAAAAGGCTGGTTTCATCGTTCAATAAACTCAGTTGTTAGTCTGCGCTCGTTTGTCTTGCTTTTCTCCGTGTCCCGTCCTTTGCGCAGTTCGACCAGAATATATATATATATATATATATATATATATATATATATATATATATATATATATATATATATATATATATGTTCTTGCAATTGTAATGGTGTGATGGTATTGTAATTCTTCAATGTACATCTTATTTAGTTGTGACTTTCTTCTTCCGTTTCTTTTTTTCTTTTCTGATTGCTATTGATGTATATACATATATATTCATGTATTTGCCCTCCTGCTTAGGCACAAATAGGGTCTGCAGTATTGTATAAATAAAATATATATATATATATATATATATATATATATATATATATATATATATATATATTATATATATATATATATATATATATATATATATATATATATATATATATATATATATATATATATAAGTATAAAAGTATATGCGCCTTCATAAAAACAACTGTTTATTTTGTCTACGTTTCGACGGGAGCCCCGTCTTCTTCAGGACATAATATTTACAGCGTGTGTGTTCTTGTTGTTGTTGTCGTGGTCCCCCCCCCCCCCCTTTTCTCCGTTACTTGTTACGTTCCTATTTCCCTTCCTTTCTGTCCTTTCCCATCCACTCTCAACATGCTATAAGAAGGCACACACACGCTGTAAATATTGTTATGTCCTGAAGAAGACGGGGCTCCCGTCGAACGTAGACAAATTAAACAGTTGTTTTTATGAAGGCGCATATACTTTTATACTTATAACCTTGCGGCAACCGAAGTCACTCTTCCGTATACACACATATATATATATATATATATATATAATATATATATATATATATATATATATATATATATATATATTGTGAAGAACCAGACAGAGACAACACCCGTTTCTCGGGCAAGCTGTTCTAATCCCAACCTCCTCTTCCTCTGCCTCGATCAGCTCCCCGCGCGCCCGGACCCCAGTGTCGTTCTTTGTCATCACAATATATATATATATATATATATATATAAAGTATGCCCGACCCCCCGCCCCGCCCCCCCGCAAACATTTCTGGCTATGCCCCTGCTATAACTCCCCTTCGTCACTCCGCACTCATGTTACTGTATTGGTAGCTGGAAACCCGATATCAGATGTAAATTTCTATATATTTTTATGCTGCGCAGTCTATATATATATCATAAAATTTGTCACCCAACCCACATTTTGGCACCGCATGTCTCGGAAAGGAGCTGGCCAGTGAGGCAGGACTTCTCGAGCAAGTTCCCGCGCTCGGAACGGACGGGCGCAGTCGGCCGAGAGCCTGCGCAGTTGTTCCTCCCGTGGTCCTTCAAAAGCACCGCACCGCAGGGGGCAGAGACCAGTGCGCGAGGGCCATCAGAGAAAGGGAGATAGATGTCGTTGAAGGGGAGAAAAAAACAAGCCACTTCTCGGGGCCTCATTTCCTCGAACCGCGACAGCAAGCTTCTCGTCCGCTCCTCATCCAGTGTCGCACGCCGGCAAAAGTTTGCAAGTTTCACCCCTGACTGAGTGGCGATTTCTGGTGGCCCGGATAGAACTACTCGCAAGATGGTGACCATAGACCCGCCACCTTAATGAGGTCACTCATGTTTCCTGTTGATGGCTTTCTGTTTCTTTACGTCGCGGGATAAAATGTGCTTTGAACTTCTTCGCCTTTCAATTGCTTTAATTTTGGAGATGATCACACCAATCACTACATTCCAGAATTGATTCACACCGGTCGCAAACGAGAGTACGTTCAACAGCGGTATAACCCAAAACGTCCGTGTTCTACGCTGGGATTGCGATAAACGAGATGACGGTGTCGAGACGGCGGAGTATGCTGATCACTGCGGAGTCTAATCACCAAAAAGAAGACAGCGAAGACTGAGCTTGCGCGCGAACACGCCATACGTCGCGGCGAGTGCTCCGAGCTTCATTCCACATCACTATGTGTCTGAGTAGACTTTTCATATTCTTAGGCAGTTCTAAGCCTCCCCTTTATTTTTAAACATCGGAATGAAGGAACGCCCCATTTAAAATGTGAAGAATGCAAACAGTGTGAGGTAGGTCATAGATATGATACACTGAAACAGTGTCTTGCTGCCATAATTTGTTAACCCCTTCTCTGCAAATCCAAGCCACAATAACTAAGACAACGTGTGGTAGAATGCTCAGTCTTTATTTTGTCTTCATGCTTAAAGTGTAAACGATGGAGCTACATTCAGCGTGCGTCATTTATTGGAATAAATCAGGCGTTACTGCTATAATTACTTTATTGCAGCAGTCATAGTTCGCCCAAAGTGAAACTGCATGGTATAGGCGCTGTATTTCTCCCTGTTTAGTTACGTGGGGCAAAAGCCATGAGAACCGGTTTTTTTCGAAGAGCGTGAATCAAGAAAATGATTTAACTCGGAGACACCGAACGTTTTCAGCATGAACGGTTGCCGGGACTTTCATCCTTTGGAGGAGCCCGGTTACACGGGCAATGCCAAGGAAGGACACGTTCTGGGTTTATCAAGCAGTCTTCTGAGCATCCAGGATTTTGGGGACATCCGAGATACTGGATAGAAGAAGCAATCCGCCTTCGACGGGCATGGTGATTCCCGTGACAAACGCTGCGTCATCGGATGCCAGAAAGGCGATGGAGTGAGCAACTTCCTCCGGTGTACCTATTCGTCCAAGGGCGTGTTTACTGCTGGCAATTTTCTCCAGACTCTGGGAGGAATTAGAGTTATTACAAGAAAAGCATGGAACTCCAACATTCGTGGGTGGTTTCATCGAGCGCTTTTGGCAATCAGTAAAGGCAGACCGTGCAGTACAGATAACAAAATGCACTCAGAGTTGCTTAGTGATTTTAAATTCGAGGTAAATAGAAATCACCAGCTGCAAAAGAAAGTTTGCCAATTCAACTTCTATTGACCAGACGTGGAGCATCCTGCGTTTACTCGATGTCGCGTAGTTCTGGAGACAAGTCGCTCATGTGATTTCTCTTTTTTGCGCTTGCTTTCAAAGTCCTTATTTTGTTCATCCGCTGATCGCAACATCGAGGAGTTGCAACCAGCTACTTGCTTTTAGGGCGCGCATCATTCCTTGATCATCACGGCCTCTGAATGGATGCAGCTTCTTTCTTTCATTTCGTAGCGACGGTCTTGGCTACAGCATCTTGCTTATTTTATTTACCAAGGTATGGTTCGTTGATGAGCCGCCACCTCGTGAGTGTGAAGTAATATTTCACGCCACGCGTCCGGACAACAAGGACCCATCACATGCGGTACCATGACCGTAGCTCCAACTATTGTGCCCTCTATACCTAAGGCGGAGGATGTGTGTGTATTCCACGAGCTAGTGGTTATCCTTTCGTCCGACTTAATTTTCGTTCCCCTCATAAATAAAATACATAAATTAAATCTCTGTAAACCATGCGCACACAGTTTCCTAGGCTCTGTCATTGGAAGGTTGTAGCCGCCAGAAGGCACGGCGTCAGGCTAGCTAGCGCTCGTCTATTTAACTCGCTCTTGCGCAGCTTCATTGTAACCTCATGCTAGGAGCAAAAGTCAGGGCCAGTGAGGAAATTTATCGATGACGCAGTGGTTCAACGCGGTATGCAGGTGTGCACCGAGGAGTTGGTTAGCTAATGGTCGGTATGTCGCGCACTGAAACTTTTGAAGGTGCGTGTGGCTGCGTTTCGCGGTAAGTGATGGTTCATACAGCAAGCGGATGCGATCTGGCTACGAGACCTCACCTCTACTATGGTAGCGACAGCCACTAGCATCCTGGTATCGCTTTCGCCCTTTTTTTCGCGACACCTGCGCATCTTCCTGGTTCTCAGTCGGTCGTCAATGTAGTGGAGTGCGGTCAAGCGGCCTAAAAAATTAGCCATTGCGAGACCCGTCCCGGCCGGGAAACCAAACGAAAGATGGGCACATCTAAATTGTGCCTCATCTTTGTCGGGGTATTTCCAGCATGGGCAATAAAAGGACGATAACCAGAACTCAGTGCCCGCAGGCTCTCCATTGCACCTGGAATGCACAGCAAGTACTCCGGCATTTTACATAAACAACAACTTTGGTACACTTGCCTCAATGAGAATATAAATTTGTGAGTACAACGGGACAAACTTTACTCGCGCTGTCACTAAGTGTACTAAGTATATAGTAATACAAAAAAAAGGCAGAAGTTCAAGGCGGAAGACATGTGAAGATGAGAGCTTGAAGAGATAAACACAGGGTGTCGCTGGAGCCGATCGTTCCGACAAGCGAACTTGTCTTCTGTAGAAGACAAGTCCGCTTGTCTAAACGATCGGCTCCAGCGACAGCCTGTGTTTATATATTTTTCATCTCTTGAAGGTATAGCATACTACCAATTAAAGTGCGTACCTCCATGAATTCCTCATCGCCGACGCCAGGTAGGCGCGCCATGAACGTTTTGATAGACCCAGGGCTGCATAGAAAAAAGAGTAGTAAATGGGCTTGTCACTTTAATTGTCATTCTTTCCGAAATTTCAAATATGCTCGCGAGCAACGTGAGCTCTGGCGCAAAACGCAAATCACCACCAAATCATGGGCTGCCTGCAGGAGGAAATTGTGCATACTTTTTTCGTTGGCATTTCGTGCAACTTCATTTAAATATCACTGATTTTTTACTTATCTTTTTCTATAAGCAAAATGGTTCAGCCCCATCAAAGACTCGGATTCCGATTCAGTGGAGTTGTGTGTATGAATGGGGTGGCGGGATAGGCAGTCGGTATCCTTATGCAACTTGCCAGATTTTTAGCGTGCTGAGAACGTGTAATACCAACAAGATGTACTACTGTAAATCTTAATGCCCAAAGTGCGAGCCTTCCTGTGGGGTACTTACGTGTTCGTAGCCAGCAGAGTGCATGTACGTCGGTGACTATTGCGAATGGCTGACCATATACCTACAGAATGAATTTTGTGATAGCCCAAACGAGAGCTAGACACTCCCGCTGAGCAGTCGAGTATTTCTCTATTTGCCGTTTAGCTTATACGATTATGTTTGTCCTGCTAATAACACTCTAAGAAGGTTTCACGACGCTTCTCAGCAATGTACAAAAAAATACTAGCCATGACGTTGATTAGCACAGCGCGCTTTTGTTCTGTCTATGTCAGTTTCCATCTTTTTCTTATTATAGACACCTTAAACCAGTGAAATGTTGAATACGCAAATTCAATGGCGGACAGCACAGTGCTCTTACCTGATCGTGTTAACACGTACACCATACGTAGCGTTTTCTGAAACGGGAAAAGGAAAACATCGCACCAATTTCGCGCAGCGTTCTACAACAATCACTAGACTGTATTGATGGTGACAGTGTCAGGCAGTCACGCAAAAACCTTTTCTATGCGGACCTCAGAGTTTTCAGAGTCGAGGCTGAAAGTTTGAAACAGATAGACTCTCTTTATTCCCTCTAGAGCTTCGTAAATACGCCTAATACCATTGTTCTCGATTCTCGTGCAGTCAAAACTGGTGCCTTCAGCACAGTGCCGATATTTCTGACGTTAAGTGGAAGGGGTAGAACATGTGAGGTTCAACCTAGCACTGGGTATATCGTTTGTTTTTACAGCGAAAGCTGTTATGAGATCATTTCACCGGCCGTTTTTGGCGCCGTAGTTGCCCGTCGCCGCCGGTGTCCGTAACCAGTATCGCTCGAAATAAGAAAAAGAAACGAAAGAAAAAAAATTCCAGGATGCAACGAGGTTCGAACCTGGGCCCTCTGCGTGGGAGGGAGCCCAGTATTCAACCTTTGAGCCATGCCGGTTCGTGAAACTGCTTTGCAAAAAGGTCCTATACAGGCTTCATGTCGGGAAGGATCCACATTAGCATATGCAATATAGCGTGGTAGAAGAGTAAAATAAGCACCAAGCGTCGCACAACGCGAATTCTGTAACCAGGCATCACACAATGCGAATTGCGCAACGAGTAGGTTGTTGAATGCTGACAACCCATTACAAATGGCTCTGCCATAATTCTTCATCGTCATCAGGCAAAGCATCAACAAAGTGCGCATAATGCCTTACATGCGTTTAGCAGGTACGAACGCTCTCCGTAGAATGACGAAAAATGGCACAGTGCCTGCTGCCCTACTTCTCAAAATTCACAATGATTTATAGCGTAGTGGGTTCCTCGCAAGTGCACTTGTATTGGTTGCCAAGCCCATAAGCGCATGATCCATTACTGCGGGGCCTCAGTAAAGTTCTTCGCCCCCCCCCCCCCTCTCTCCCACGTCAACGTGTGTTATACAGCATGATGGGAGAGGGAAATAGCGAGCGGGTGTCACCCAATGCAAATTACATAACTGGTGGGCCGTTTAAAGCTTCCAGCCCATTACAAAGGGCTGAGCCATAATTCTTCATCGTCATCAGTCGTCGCGTCAACAAAGTGCACATAATGCCTTACAGACCTGTAGCTGGTGCCTCGCTTCTCCGCAGAATGACGAATAATGGCTTAGTAGGTGCTTCCCAACTACACAAAAAATTGTGATTTATGGCGTAGTGGGTACCTTTTCTAGTGTACTTGTATTGTAGCCCCTAGAGAGCTTAACGGGTTCTAGAAACGCCGCTCTTCCAGCTTTCGCTGTGACTGTGCTGCGGTTTAAGCGCAGGCCTGGCGATTTTTTTCATGCGAGTTTTCGTTGCGGCTCTGTGCTGCTTAGGAGGGTTGCTCCTTGGATTCGTCTGTGTTCTGTAAATGAGGAGCCGTGCAACGCAGAAACGGGTCAAAGGACAATCTACAGCGAGGGCTCACTGTAAATTGAACTTATTACATGAAATGGCCGTACAAAATACAAAACCAAATGATTTTTCTGCAGTGCGAAATCAAAACATATAACATAATGCGAAAATGAGGGACACAAAGGTAGCGTCTCGCATGCCGCACACGCTGGAATCGCCGAATAATGTTATCTCATTTTCCAAAAGACCAACAGAAAGGTTTACTTGTGCATTTAAGTTCCTGACGCGCCTTGTCCGTTGTTCGGTCAACGGTGTGTGGTTTCTCACGGGTATGTCCGCTAATAACAGTCGTTCGCTCAGAACAGGAAGCCAGAAATGACGTGTGGCATTGAAAGGCTAACCACCCGTCTTTTCCATTACGAACACTGCTGAGGGGTAGCTCGTGCAGAGGAACATTTGTTCGTCCATGCCAATGGAGCAAGTGAGTTTTATGCCAGCATGCGGACCGCCGCTGAAGTTCCTGATCTTTAACAGGTTCCATCACGCTAAAGACACGTCGCTAAAGACAAGATCATTTTGTCCACGCACTTCTGAGGTCACGCGCGCGTCCTACGTCCAGAGTAGAGAAGAAACTGCTGAGCACCGCGTTTGCTGCTGATTCAACCTGGCTCCCTAATGCACAATCAATGCTGGCGACGACGCATTTCTGAGGGCACGATGGGAAAACGAAAATACTGGTTGTCGCAGCTTTGACCCCGGTAAATATCAAGGCTATCATAAATATAGCCCACGCAGTACGCCTGCGCCGAGTAAATCGAAAACGAAACAGGTTTTTCATGGCCGCTGAAGCCTTGGTCGCCAACAACGGGATTGTGGTAAGACAGTGGGTGACGACCACGGCTTTCCGAACGCCGGCGGTCATTTCGGTTGTTCGCGAACGCCGCTGTCGCTCTCTTGCGTCGCACATTTGCGGTGTGTCGTACTTGGTGTAATCCGAGGGTGTGTGGCCAAATACGACAGAATTAACGAAATTTTGATGTCAATAAACAATACACATGCTTGCCGGGACCAGGTAAGACGCCCGAATTATTTGATTTAACGCGGGTCAAGCTAACGAGCTTTCACTGTATAAGGTTTAATGCAACGCAACTGAATGATAATATGTTGTTTATTGAAAAGAAGAAATAGAAACGGCGAAAAGGTGTTAGTGTTCTGTAATCACCGTCAAGACCTAACCATTGGAGGGATGGCCGGCTTACGGCTGCTATCATCACTATCTGCCGGCGCCCGTGGCACCCGGCTGGCGCGCTATGGCTCGAGCGCCATGGACGGTCAGTAGATGCACTGGCTTGGAGCAATATAAGATGGAGATGGTGCCATTTCTGAAGGCTCCAGCTAGGCACTAGCTCCGAGGCCATGACCCAGAGTGCGCAACATAAAGCAGACTGGAAAAGAGAGCCGGTGTCGGCCGCTATCTTTGTTGTGCTTAGGAGAGGGGAAAAAATAGAGGCCATGTCACACGGTGGAGGCGAATGACGAGCAGAACTTACGGGCGCAACATCTCCTTTGGTAGCTGCCTAAGGGATGCGTAAGCATATAGTCTTAGAAGGCAGTGTTAGTTGACCTTCCGCAACTGCTCTGCGGACGCAGGCTGTTTTAGAAATGGCTGGCAGCCTGCGTCCACAGAGCTGCAACATTCCTGATTTTCGGCGGAGCGCGTGTTGCCGGCGATTGCATTTGCAAGCTGAAAAGAAAGCCACGTCATTCCTATGGTCGGTACACACCATTCTTATGCCGCGCAGTGTCGCGTCAGCCTTGAGAATATTATAAGCAGTGAATTCAACTGTGAAACTGGATTTTCAAGGGAAATGCACACACAAAACAAGCGCCAAGCTGTACGCAGATTCAAACCTTCATTTATTTTGCCCTCGTTATTTTCATCGTTGTCGTACGACAGACCGAGTGGTCCATGCGCATAGAGCAATAGAGTTTAGTCGACTCCTCCGATATCGTCGCGCCCATTCACTACCTTCAGGAAGAGCACACGGGAACGCAAGCTGATGTGAAAACCAGTTGTGGTACTGCGTGTACCTCGAAATATTTAACACAGTGATCGCGATTGCGTATCTGCACTGGTGCTCTCCGATAACCCTAGTTGCGGCCTGCGTGCACGTGAGGCAGCCGCGTGACAGAACGGGTTCTGTATTGTAAATTCATCGCATAAATGCACAAATGGCTATTGTATTTCTTATCATTACTAACTCGATTAGTTTATTCCAATAAGCCTTTCGAAGTCCTTGCATCATTTATTGTATGCAGTACTCACCAAAACAAAGACCATTTCTGATCATTTTGTATATGTAGTTCATCCACTCTATGATGAAAAACACTTATATCTCGCAAAAGCGGGCGCTCAAGCTACTTAACTTTGCCTTTTTTATTTCAGACGCGTGAGGCCATATTGGTGCAACGAATATTGCAGCATTCCGTTCTGTCTAGACATTGACTACCGTGTACAAAGCCATGTAATTAGTTACTAAAAATCTCGCTCCTGTTTCGCAGGCAAAACAGCACAAAATGTTACCATTCCCTCAAGTGCTACTAGCCGAAACAGCGTGTGTGTGAGTGTGTGTGTGTGTGTGTACTGCGTAAGCATCTTCATTCCCACCAATTTTAGCTATGTGGTTTTAATGTCGCTCTGAAATTAAATTGGAAAAAAATAAACAGCAGGCATGTTTTTTTCTTCGCACTGTTTTATTGTCGGAAACTGCAGGACCAAGAAAACAGCCCACCTCAACCTTGGGGAGAACTTATATGCAAAACGGAACATTGAAGCTAGCAAACGCGAACGCACCTTTCTTGTTCCGCCCTTGTGTATCGGTTACAGTTTGATGACGGCTAGTCGGTTCAGAATTAGAGCAGAGAACAGCGCCAGGAGAACAATGACAACAAGGGAACGAAGCTCTTGTCCTATCGTCTTCGTTCCCTTTTTGTGTTTGTTCTTGTCGTGGTGTTTCGTCCTCTGCCCTTGTGCAGTTCACCCCAAAAACCGTTTACAAGAAGCCCAGCTTAAAATCCTTTTCGGGGGGACACGCCCGTTTTCGGGTGGTTTTCATGCCAAACTCGTGCTGCCATGCTGGTTGCGTCATTTATAAGCGCCTCTCTCATATGCACACACGTTTTGAAGCAGGGTGGCTAATTCGACTTCATTTCTGCGTTTATTTTCATACAGAGGTCACAGAAGTTCTAGTCATAAATGTTCTGCGTGATCATGGTGCCACTTCCTTTCACAATTCTAAAAGCATGGCACACTAATTAATTTTCAACCTTTCATTTTCTCGAGCATCTGGGAATTACCGTCCACCAATAGAGTGGTTTTCTTGGCCAGTCTCTTGACAAACCTGCTCTACACCATCTCCGCCGACCCCGCGAGACCACGACCCTGCAGTCCAATATAACGCTAGAGCAAGCGCAGGGCGAGGTTAGCGCGCAAGCGCGCTCACATGAGCACTGCGAGCAAGAGCACGCGCACAGCTCCTCAGCACAGCGCGAGAGGAAGATGTGCGCACCAGCGCCTTCAAGAGCGCGCGCGTAGCGCGAGCAGAAAATGAGAGGTGGAGAGAGAAAACACGCGCGCGTGCAGCGAGACAGAACGCACACAGCCGCAATGTACAGAAACCGCCGGCGGAGCGCCGTGCGCGACCGCATAACGAGATTTCAGAAAAAGGGGGCGCTTTTCAGAAAGGCGCAGCAGCGCACCATGGCCCAGGTTTTCTCGTCTATTCCACCCCCAGTACACGAGTATATGACAACGGGTAGCAACCGCGACTGGCGCGTCGCCACAGTGGCCAAAGGCGTAGACGGAAACCACTGTTGTTTTTGGTGTACGCACGCGGCGATCTGCTGGGAAAAGGTACGTGTACACTAGTGGAAAGCATGCCGCGGCGGGGTCCCGCCCGCCGGCGCCTCCGCTCAGCAAGCAGCGGCACGCTGTCCACATTGCGCGCGCGAGAGTCACGAGTCAAAAGTCGGCATTTCGAGGCGCGCGCGCCAGCCGGCTTGCGGCTTCTTCCCGACAGTCAGAGAGACGTGGTGCGAGAGAGGAGAACAACGTCCATTTGCTATGCCGCCGCCCGTGGGATGAGGAAAAGGAGAAAAAGCAGGCGCTTATTGGTGGTTTGCTTGTGCGGCAGCCGACTGGAGGGGCAAACAGCCCTGGGAGTGATTCAGTCGGCGGGAGAAAAGCGTTGAAAGTCCGCGGGATAAAGAGAGAAACGCGGCGCCTCGCGAGCGGTAAGCGGCGCGCTGGAGAAGGGTTCGTAACTTAACAGCTCTGACGTAAAAATGGATCTTGGGCTCTGATGTAATGCGTAGTATAGGCAAGCGATAACCACTTAGAGCGACAGAATGCATACAAACGCATACAGAATGCAATAAACTTTTGTGTCAAACTGGGTAAAAACGGGGCGGAGACGCTTCAAGTGCTTCAGAAAGCCTATGGTGACGACGCGATGAAGCAAAGCCAAACTCTCACGCGGCACAAGGTGTTCCGGCAAGGTCAGGAGTGTGCCAGCGACGACCGCCACTCGAGACGGCCGTCGAAATCACAATTTGACGACTTGGTACAAAAAGAGGGTCATGTTTTGGACAAGTACCGGCGGTTAAGTGTTTGGATGATGTGGTCTGCGCGAAAATGGTACAATAGTCTTGACGAGTGAAATGAAGGAGGAGCGACAATCTATGTGACAGGTATAAAATTGAATCCACTCGCACAAAAATGAATCCTTCAGTGGACATATATTTGCGATGTATGAAGACATGATAGTACAAGCCGACGACGAAGAAGCGCGCGAATAAGTATGGCACCTGACCCACGGCACGTCTTCCATCTCTAGCGTCACATAGGCTGACAATGACGACGATGATTTCCATTGCAAAATGAATTCGAGGAAGTGGGTGCGAGACCTCCAGGCACGTGCAGCCTAAAAACAGGAACTCGACAGTGTCATTTCATGAGCATTTCAGCTCTTCAGATACAGCAGAAATATATGTGCCAGCAGAATAGAAGATATGAGTGATCATTTAGATTTCTGAACAATGTTCTCTGTGGGTACCTTTTTACGTCGAAGCTTGAATGGCTAGGCCATGTTCGCAGAAAAAATCGTCGTCCGCGAGCAAAAGCCTATGTGCCACAGCAATTGGGTTCTCACCCAACTCTAATTATTTGCTCGGCTCTTGCTGTTTGGTCATTCATCTGATATTGCTCAGTGTCTGTACATATTTGAAGTTTCATGCATGCTGCACTAATTCGAATAATTATGGAATGTATAATTAGTTCACCTTTGTTTTGAAGATAACTATTCTATTCGATTGGAAATATCTTTATCTTTGTTTCAAAATATTATTAAAGTTTTTTTTGTTCTCTGATTTGATTGGAGAAGGTCCTTGACTCCTTCATAGCGGCGATTGGCGCAAGCCATACACCAGAGGCCCAACCCCCATGCCACACCTTCGGAGAAGCTTGTGCTTCGGCCCCGAGTCGTGACAAATCACCAGTGGTCTAATATACGTTGCCCTCAAGTCATTTCTACAAACTGACTTTCGGACCCAATAAAAGTGCACCTCTGTGAAGTACTCACACTCAGCAGTGTAGAAACAATTAGGATTGAATTTGACTATATATATCCTCAGAATGCTGAACAGTTACCGTATCGACACCTAAATGGCATTTTGGATGATAATTTCGCCAATCTAGGAACAAGCATTGTGATAGCGACTGATGCTTCCGTTTGCAAAGAGAAGGCAGGTATGGCAATTGCACCGTTCTTTCTAGATTTGACTTTCTCAGTTCGGTTACCTGACTCTACGCCTATTCAACAGGCTGAATTGCTGGCAGTCGTCCTAGCATTACGCAAATTGCTCAGTGTCTCTCGGCAGTGGCTACTCTAATAGAGTGACTCTCTGTCCTTCCTGAAGTGGTCCTAATTGGTCGAGTTCCTTGAAGACATTCTCTTCGCTAATTTCGAGACAGTGACCTCTTATTCCTTTAGTGTTGGTACCTGGGCATAAAGGTTCAATACTCAATGAATATGCGGATGCACTTGCAGTATCATGCCGCGCTGGCCCTGTTTCTTCTCTATTGATAGCGTCGGCGTATGTTCCCCTAGAAGGGAACAAATATCAGTTACAAGGCTACGATGTCGAGGCAGAACTCGGCATCGTACCTTTACCTTCTGCTCGTACCTTTACCTTTACCTTTACAATTACGCCACTGAGCCTTTACGTTCGCAGCTCTGGTCTCGCTCAATCACCTTTTGTGTCATTAGAGTAATGAGAGTGAATTTCTACATGACGTGTTCTTGACGTGTCAAAGGTTTGAAATTCAAAGGAAAGGACTCCTAGAAGTACCCCTTCGAAAGAATGGCTTGAATTTGTCACTTCCGGTGGTTCTTTCATTCGGCGCTACCATGTTTGTTTTTAGCTACAGGAACGTTTTCGACGCTATGACAGGCTAAAAGAATTGAATGTGAAGTGTAACTTAAGTCAGTTTCTTTTTCGAACGTCCCATTTCTTAATCCCAGCTGTTTATTTATCTATATATAGAATTTTTACGGCGTTTCCTTAAGTTTATTTTTTTAGTTTTACTCGGCTATATCGTTAATGTGTAACGGCTAAACTATTTTTAAAGCCTTTCCTTTAGCAAGTGAATTAATGTCTTCAGCAAGGCACCGTCCAAATCATGGCCTAACCCCAGAATGGTATGCGCCAAGTGCATGAGGAGCAATAACAAAAAAAAAATCTTCAGCCGTGTCTGGTTCTGTGGTTTTGATACTGACTGTGTGCGTAGATTTTTCGTCGATGTTGACGACTATGCATTCATGGATGTAGTCCTAAACTAAGAAACCTTAGCGAGACGCCACGCTCCGCTGCACACCACATTACTCACCTTTACTAACAGGCCTCGCGATTGCCACAGACAACGACAGGCCAACGAGCTACAATGAAATTACTAAGGCTTTCTATCTGGCCTGATGGAGTTGCCCTCCGCCTAACAAGTTATTCAGAGCGCAAGCTACCATCTGGCCGCAGCTACAGACTGACACTTATCCAAATTCGCTAGCATATCATTAACTCTACCTCGAGATCAGACAGCACCTGCAAGGTCTGCGGTATAGATCCTGCTATAGAACTTGCTATATTCAAGAACGGGCTCTGGAAATGTGAAGCAAGTACTAAAGACAATAATCCCGATGTTTTTTCGATGAGGCGGGCCGATGCCATGTACAGGTGAGAGCTCGCCGACCAAACCTGGGCCGTCCAGGAGGCCTGCGAAGTGGCGACTTGTCAAGACCTGGACGTTCCGACGTGGAAGAACTAAGCGCGTGTCATCAAACTTGCGGAAACACGCTGAAATGCCCCAGAGGTCTGCATACCGCCAGTTGCAAGTGGTGTATATAAATAAATAAATAAATAGCTCGCCGTTAGTATGCTGGGCGATGTACTCTCCGTGGCTGAACTGTGTAACGCCGCGCACTGCGGAGCGACGGGCCGCCCGTTCGAATGCGCTGTTCGGAAAGTATTTGTCAGAAATATTTTTCTTCGTGGCATATATATATATATATATATATATATATATATATATATATATATATATATATATATATATATATATATATATATATATATATATATATATATATAGGACATGAGGGCGATGGCACAAAACAGCCGAGATTGTCCATATAATTGAATAAAATCAGTTCGGTATGACTATGTTCAAGGTCACAGTTGCTGGTATAATGGCATTGAAGCATATACTGTAGTCATTCTGGCAATCACTTCTTGCGTCATAACGAAGTCGGAGCAGTTGATGTTTCCGAGTCGCAGTTCGTACCAAATCCTAAGAAATGGCACGAGCAGTTCGTCTGATATTCGATTTCTAATTTGACGAGTGCAGAGCGCCGAGAATGCGGTGCGCTTTGGATTGTCCTATTCACTTCCAATTACGATTTAATGTCGCGTTTAGCAATAGGTGGTCTGCAAAAGGAGGTCCCGCGCAACTGTTTTGCCAGAGGCCCAGCCTTTTCTGTAATGCAAGAGACCATTTTCCTAATTGTAGAGCTAGCTTTCCTGCTGTGCAGATTGCCCAACTAATGACGGCTATACTCGCGGACAACATTTCTTGGCAATGAAGAGGAGACTACAGAGCCGAACTACGCGTGTGCTACTGCTGATGAATATAGTCCCACAACTGTGTCAGTGTTTTCTGCGTGAGAATAAAGACAGGAACATTACTTTATTTTCTACGGGGTGCTGTCTGAAAACAGGGTCAGCACGCACCAAGGAGTTGTTTATATTTGTGTTGCTTTATGCAGTGTCATTTCGCGTTTTTGCGCCTGTGAAAACGTCGTACCTTTTACGTGCACCGCACGGTCAAAATGGCGTCTTCGTCTTCAGGTGAGCACTCATCAACCCACAGCTTTTCCGACGACTCGTCGAGGGAGGTTGTGACAAATTTGACTAACAAGTGGCTGTCTAAGCCTGTGATGGCCGCTCGAATAATTAAACGGCCGTCACAGGAGATACGGAAGGTTCACAAACGAAAACTGAACTCGAAACGCGCGCTGAACCGGACTACTTTAGGGAGCAGTATATGTGCATTAGCTCCGCCCCCGTAGCCTTTCCTTCATTGTCAAGAAAAGCTCTCTGCGAGTGCAGTCACACACTGCAAACAGCGTGTTCAAGCGCAGTTTGCTTGCGCTATGACCTGGAAATTGCGGACTCAGCTCTCTTGACATAAGCACACATAATAGACAAGCAGCACGTGCAACTAGAACCCCGTCTCCACTTGAAGCACGGCAGGTGCCGCTATTGAATGGGCGAATATGCAGCGCAGAGAAGCGCACTTGCGGATTATGAAAATGGTCTAGTACATAATTCCATTTTTGGAGCCGGAAACACGCCTTAGCCGCCATTTTTGTAAACTGCATAGTCACAGGCCAGCTGCTGCGACGGCACCAAATAATAATTTTGTTAAAATGGAGCCAACGAGAAAGTAACCAAGTAGCGAAGATGCTGTCTTCTTGCAAGCTCGCGAATATTTTCACGTTCCAATTCTGCGCATTTTGTATTTTACATTACTAAGCTGCCACCGTTTACACTGCGTAGAATCACGGTGTTTGGCGTATAACTCTTATCTTGAGACACTAGGACGGCTGCAAAAACGAGGTACACGTATTGCATACGATAACTTTCTCACAACACTACGGACATAGCAAACCACTGTTTTCAAGGTTGCAGATCTTCCCTTCTCATTTTCATTGTATTACTTGTACCTCCCGACGCCTAACAAGTAACCCTCGATGCCTATAGCAAAACGTTTACCGGAATATGCACGAGTGAAAGTTTGGAATGGTATACCGCATTAAATAAAGAACGCCCAGAAGTTGTCGGGATCACTAAAAAGTATTATTTTGATGCAGTTTTCTCTGCTTCTTGAGTTGACTGGTATTTTGGGTGTACATTTTTTTCACCATGTACATATATTGCTCTTTATGTTTTTGTGTTTTGTTTACAAAGGGTTATCATGTCCTTGTTCACTTTGTTAACCTATTGAAGGGGAGTATTATTTACACTTGTAACCCCAAGTTTCATTTTGCAGATCTGTGCACCACTTTTACTAAACGTTTTTTTTTTGTGTTTACTACAAGTTTCGTTCTTTTTTTTTCGTTGTTTAATCGAATTCAGTTGACTCTTGCTAGTAGGCAAACGTGATTTCTTGCATGATGATATTACTTTTCATTTTCTACATCTGTTTACTTCGAGTATAATCATTACAGCTTCTGTTATGTATATTACTAAATGAGACCCGCACTAGTCTTTGGCTATGGGCCATAAATTTGTGCATAATTTGTATAAGATAATGTCTGATTAAAGAACATTCATTCATTCATATTTTTTTGCCGCCACCGGCCTAAAAAAACTCCACAGCATATCCATGGGGTGAATGATGATGAGTGGGCGAAGCTCCGGAGGAAATCATAGGTAAACCGTGAATACTCCGAGCAATTCGCCCAGTATATGATCAAATAAACACGTGAGAAACACCGTGTATATATTAAACATCAATTTCTTATTGTACTGTTGGTTTACGTGGTCCCTTCATTACAACGGTCCTCCTAGCATACGTCGCCGCACTAAATGGAACGATTGCCTTCCACCAATGACAAGCGCCATATGTGAATCTTCCGTGAATTCTGCCCAGTACATCAACGACGTGAGATCGGGCGCGTTTATACTAAAGGGTCGATGAGAGTCATGGCGACTTGCAGCTCACTTTATTTTGCATGTACGCTGTGAATTTTTATTGTTTAATCACGCACAGGAGAAATCTCGCGCAGGCACTACATTGGAGGTCAAAATCCAGTGCCTTTATATACGGGGTAGTCAGTGAACGGCTGTGCAGCGCGAGCAGTCGGTTTTTTCAATCAAGAAACTCGCTAGCAGACGCTGCCTGCGTCGGCCTCGCGAGGCGAGAGAAGGGGGGGAGGGCGGGTGGACTAGAGCACGCATCTGGAACGCAGCAAGCGCCTCCGCGCCATCTAGGGATCTTTCTGAGAACTAGAGGTGGCTACGACAGCGTCATCTAGTGAACACTCCAAGAACTAGGCTACCTACTACTACTACATACTACAGAGGAGGGACAGACCAACACACTAAGGAGCTTCGCCCCTAAAAATAGCCACATTGGCGCAAGGTAGCCTAACCGGATAACCCTGGTCATCACCCCTGTATTCATTTCGAAAAAAAGTGCAGCTGTCGTGCAAGACTAGTTCACGAATTCCCTGCACCTTCTGGTGAAGTAGTGCCGAGTTCGCGCAGCAAAAAATGGCTGCAACTGCAGCAGACGACAAAGCCAACGACATTCGTGTCTCTTTTAAAAGCGTCCAGCAAGACCTTCAGTGAACTTCGTATGTTAGTGGAGATGGTTGCAAAAGGCCAGGACAACGCAAGTGGCGCCCAGTTTCAGAAATCACAACCGTTAGAACATGTGAGGCATTCGAACGTAGAAGAGGGCTTGCACAACATCTGCACTCTCGTATTAGTTTCGTCATCGCGTTGCTGCTGCACTTGCTAAAACGTTCCCTGCAGGACGACGGCACCCAGAGCGTGCAGCCATGAAGCGGTTTAGGTAGTGTAGAGTGAATTCAATGGGCCCTTGTTCTTCAGCTGTCCGATAGTCTGCAGCAAAGCGTGAAGTCGTCGTCGATCCCTCTTATATCGAAATTGGAGGGCTGTGACCTAACAGCAACGTTATTTGAGGATTCCAGTCCGGATGCTCTGCGGCTTTTCTGTGCGCCTGCCTCGATCTCATGTCTCAGGTTTGGCAGTCAGATTAACTTGTCTTCGTTATGTTTCTTACATTGTTTGGTGAACTGCTTGCGACAAGGGAATACGTCGTGCTATGTTTTAGTCGAAAGTAGTTGCGAAAGTAATCAGCAATTTATTTACTTGTTGTCACTCACCTAAAGTAATTCTTTACTAAATTGCGAGGCCACCAACGTAATTCAATTACTGCGATTTCAATGCTGCCTAGTCTGTGACAGACACGCCCTTGCCACACAGCTTCTATTTAATCAAGTTCTAATAAGACTGCGTATATAAACACGACCTTGAGCCATTCGACCAAACGTTTTAGAAGAACTCTATGTAAATTCGTACGTTACAAAGTGTCCAACACTGCTACTGGGCATGTCCGCGTTTTTCAATTCAGTGCGTGCATAGCCATTTCCTAGACCGACGGGGATATTCCACGGTGGTCGCGAAGTTGGCTCCTCTGTTTGGCTCACGCAGTCATCAACTTTAGCAAACAAGTTTTGGGGCATTGCCTCAAAGGCACACTGCCCGTTCAGAGCCGCATTTGACCTCCGACTCAGATATTACACGTGCTTTGCTGCGTTTGCACCGTATCTTCGAGTCCACTCACCCAGTGCGGCGCATCGTGTCAGGTGCTCCAGAGCTGCCTTGACGACGCTGTAGGGGATGTTGCACTGATTCTGTCGAGGGAAGTGACAAAGTTGTCCGTTGCTCAAAATCAAGATAGTGATTATTAGTAGCAGGTGTTCCAGTAGTAATAGATTGAGTTGGCAGATGCCTGTGTCAGCACTAGAAGTAAGAAACCGTACAAACACACCTAGAAAGGTATAGTATCAGCGATAGTTTCAAGATTCTACTTAAACCAGATTGATGGGCTAGTTCCATTTCCAGCTCCTAAGTGAAGAAAAAAAAATAAAACATGCAGACAGGGAAATTCCGTTTGCTTTCCTTGCTTGCATGCTTGTATTTTCCTATTGCGCTGAGGTGTTGGAATTGCATCAATGCTTTTAAAGGCACCACGACTTGTTCGACCCGTCCTCAGTTGACTGTTACAGCTTGCAGAAAAAATTGCCAATATGCTTGTAGAAACGGGAAAGGAAGCACTCAGCGCAAACTCTAACCGGAGATTTCCGCTTGAAACGGCCAGCACTGAGCACATTCCGCCAACAGCACGCGGTATTCCGGTGTTGTCTCTTTGATATAAGGCATCCAGGGGCTACGCCTGCGTTATCTATTCTTATACAGCGCGAAAACACGCCCGCCATCTTGCTCCGCAGCTCTGCTGCGAAACGGCGCAGCAACGATGTCCCTGTCCAATTGTGCCAGAAATTCCTACACTTGCGCCATATAAACTAGCTACCAAGCGCGAATTCGCTGTGGCAAAAGGCGAAATGGCACATGGAGGCCGTGAGCTATTTGGAGATCCTATAACCACAGCTGGTATTACTAGTATTCTAGTCAGATCGCCGCTTGATATCCCAGGGAGAATAGTCATGTTGTCTGCACGGAGAAGTCTGGTGTTGCCCGACTGCTGTATTGTATTGAGTATACCATAAGCACTCAAGTTGTCCGAACTTACTGTGGTTGCGCGATGCTTAGCAGGTGAAATTTCATCATGGCTGGAAAATATTGTGTCATAACTACACTCAACTGCATTTGAAATAACTTAAGTGGGCCTTGGCGAGTAGTCATCAGGTGTCGTGCAGTGTTTCTGTGGCGTACCACGGGCCGCTTAAGGTGAAGCCTTAATAGTTATCATTTTCACCCTACTGAGCTCCACAGCAGGAGGAAAGCCCCTCCTAGTGATCGCAATTTACCCTGTCTTGTGAATGCTGGCTTTATTTTAAGCATGCGAACTTCCTGATTTCGTGACTTCATCGAACCCTCTGCCGTCCTCGGCTGAGTCTCCAGTACCTTAGTATCGATTCCGTCCCTCCAACTGACCATCGGCTGTCTGTCATTCACGTACCATTTTTTCTTCCTAGTCTCGGAGAGATGTCGGCTATCCCTGTGTCCTCTGATCTACTCTGCTCTCTTCTTGTCTCCTAACGTTGTACAAATGAATTTTCGTTGCAGTGACGAGGAACATTCGTACGCGAGGGCACCAGGTGTCAAGGACCCTTATTCAACTTCCACGAGATCGCTACAGCTAAATTCGCCTCATCCGACGCATTTTTCGGAATCGGTTTTATGCGAAGCTGTCAGCCAGTAGTTCTATGCTGCAGGTTTGGCCCTGAGGCAAGCGTTACAGGGCGAATCGACGAGTTTTTGTAAGTGTAGTTGTTATAGTCTAAGTGCAATGTGCACGTCATGGGCTTACCAGGCCCGTCGACAACACTGGCGTTTAAAGGGTAGCTTGTGGTCTGACGTGACGTCAGCAGTCACGTTAGAGCACATACGTCGGTATCATCGAAACTCATCGAAACGATGTGCACATTAATGTGCGATAAATATAATGCGTAACTTCCTCCGATAAATATAACGTAACTTTCGATAAATATAATGCGTAACTTCCTCCGGCGTCGAGCAACGCTTGAATATAGCTTGCTGAATCATAGGTATAAATAACGAGGACCCGTGGTCATAGACGTCTTTACTGTGGAAGGGCTAGCTCCGAATCCCCCTTCGTTCTCTTCCCTCCTTTTTGTTTCTCGCGCCTCTCCCGAGCCCATGCCCCACTTCTTTATTTTCAACATCCTCCGAGGGGGAGGGCACGCACGTCATACAAGTCGCTTCGCTGCTTCCAATGTATACAACTTTTGTATCGGGCGGTTCACCACGTGGCCAGTTGCCAAACGCACGGAGCAGGCTCTGGCTACCCCCGTCTCGCCCGGGATGCAGCGACGTCATTCGCCCGAGTCTCCAGAACGTCTGATAAGTGTTGTCTTCGTGCACTATGACGACGTCGCCTACGTGAATCGGTGATGAAGCTTGCTTTGGGCGGTAGTGCGCTGATCGGAGTTATAATAAGTATGCACTATTCCATCGCCGCCAAAGCTCCATGCTGATCCGCTTCCGGTACTGAGCACGTCGTTGTAGTTCAGCGTGACTTGAGGTTTCTGCGGTAACACCCGGTTCTGGCAAAGCGATGGCTCGTTTTCCGAGCAGAAAGTGTGCCGGAATTAAAGGCTGCAGTTCGTTGGGCTCATCCTCCAGGTACGTCAGGGGTCTGCTATTAATGACGACTTCAACCTCGCATAAACTTGTCATGAGGCCCTCTGCATCCAGGCTGCTGCGCCCCAAATTACGCTTCAAAGCGTCTTTAGTTGTTCGAATGAGGCGCTGCCCCACCAGGGAGCATGTTCCGCAATAAATTTCCACTGTATGCGCGTGGCATGGCTGCCTTCTTCTTCCCCCCTAAATGCCATGCTAATTGTACTGATGATTGTAGGCGCGTGGTGTGAGACCGTCATCGTCTTCCATTTTCAACATCTTCCCACCCGCGACAAAGAAGTGAAAAGGAAAGGATGACACACAAGCGAAAAGAAAAGGATGGCACAATACAACAAAGCACTGCCGAGCCACCGCACTGGCTGGGCGGTAGTTCACGTCACTTGTAACATGTAGCGCGATCTTTTACGTAGGTCGATGCGCGATGCACTCAACGTGCGGCACGAAGTGCCACTTAACTTTCGCAGTTTAATCCCCCACGCACGCACGGGCAGTTCGCAATCGTCCTGGTCCAGTCCGTGGTCGCGCAGTCAAGTCCAAGCTGTCTGGTTGTTAGCGAGAACCCTTCTTTTCCGTCGATGTTTGAAGCGTTTGGAGCGATTCCCAATTACAGTCGCTCTTCCGACATGAAGTCGCTGCTTGCATGTGGTTAGGTCAATCGGTGCTTCGCGCGTTCTTGGTATGAAGTGTCGCCTTTGAAGGTCTTTACGTGATCTTACATTCTTTGCTTCCAGGCCTTCTTTGGCTCTCACATGAGTAGACCGTCGTTTGATTCTTTTTCTGAATTTCTTGCCTTTCGATGGCATCATTATCCATTTCCAAGCTGCCATGTGCTTTCGCTTGGTTCTTTTGTCCTGTACGCCTTGAGCATGACGGCAACACTTCTTCAATCGCATACTACGGAAGTGTCCTCTCTCCTTCAGGCCCGCCGTCCCGATGGTCGAGATCGTGGTTCGTGCGGTCGATAGTGATCCACACGTGTCATGCCCAAGCGTATTTGCATGCTTGTTCTTTCGCGAACTTCCATTTTTCCTTGGCTTGGTCCTTCGGTCTTCGTGACACAAGTTTGACGCTTTTGTCGCGATGGAGTCGGATCTGTCGTGAGCTCCAGTAACAGAACAGCTGGAAATGTCTTGAAGGCTCCCACAACCGACAGACGATAGAGCATGAAGTCCTAAGATGTTATTTTTGGCGCAATTGTTAGAACTTGTTTCAGGCGACTGCTGCTCAATCGGAGCTTGCATCACTTCTTCTTCGGCACCACGTATTCCACGAGTTACATTGCCTAGCCAGTGTCGCGAATGGGCGGCGGAATTCCTTACACTGGCAGTTTTGTTTCCGTTGCCATCGACGGGCATTTCCTCGCCGTGCGGGCAAATCGAGTTCCTTTAGGACAACACCAGTGAACTTTCTGCTATTTGTGCTAGTACGCACAACGGTCTTTTCTCAAATTCCTGTGATCGAAGTTGGAGGTCTGATATCGCGCTTAAGATGTCGTAGTGAAAGTTTTGGCAGCTTTCGACGCCATTTTCTAGTTCTTCAAGAGGTTTAGTGTCATAAGTCTGGCGGTCTACTTTCTTGAAGTCGTGTCTCATCAATTCGAGGTTTAACCGTAAATCCTTGAGCTTGCCAATCTTGGGGGACCTCGACGAAAATGCTATGTCACCTTCTTTCATGACTTCTTCAATGGCTGTATAAAATGATCTTCGAATATTTTGGAGTTGCTTCATGTTCTCGTCAATCGTGCCTGTCTCGTTCGCTCTCGTGATTCCACAGTCGTTACGCATTAAAATCAACGATGTTGGCGTAGCGCTATCTTATCCAGGGTTAGAGACTTCACAGTTACTCTCCTGCAAAGGATTCGGCATTCCGACTTCGGGACCCTTGAGTATCATCACGCAAGTTGAGTATCGTCACGCAAGCACCGCAGGTCGAGTAGTGAATAGTCGCTAGCTTCGAGGGCTAGGCCTTCAGGACGGGAGTCATCGTAGCAAAAGTTCATCGTCACGGCCTCGCTAACCTTGAAGTTGTCACCGAAGGGAATATGTAGTAGATGGGCAGACATACCGTTAACTCCTCCGAGGTCTGGGCCGGCAGGATGTGACTCTCCTTTCTTCGTGGACATCCTAGCTTTGCGGACCTCGTGCCGTCGTCTTGAAGGGCAAGGACAGACCAGAGCCGAAGTCATCGTAAGGGGCTCCCGCCTCGCGAACTACCAGGCGACGGACGCTGCCTCATCAATCCATGAGTCGCAGTCTTGGTTCACTTCGAGCCGGAGTCGTAGTCCCGGGTTTCGGCACCAAATATAAAGAACAGAGACCGACGGCATGGCTGCCTTCTTCTTCCCCATTTAATGCCACACTAATTGTACTGATTATTGTAGGCTCGTGGTGTGAGACCGTCATCGTCTTCCATTTTCAACAATAGGAATAAAAAGGTAATCTTTATTAGACAGCTATAAAAGCGGAGTGGACACTGGAACCCCAGACATTAACCAAGCATGACGCCTGCATTGAAAGAGTAGATATGTTGTGTTTATTGCTTTGTCATAAAATTTGATAGCGAGCGTCACAACCACAATCGACGTTGCAGCGGCATTACTCCTGCATAGGCTGTTTTTCCAAAGCAGTTTCTTGAGATGGCGTGGCTCTTTGGTAAAATGCCTGACTGCCACGCAGAATGCTTGTGGTCAATTCCTGCTAGAATCTCGACGTCGGTTTTTCTTAACGCTCTCGCATTTAAATTACCAAAGTGTGTTCTCGACGGTCCTGGGTAGATATAAACTGTCAATCACCTGTATGTAGCGCATGCCCTTAGGCCGTGGGCCGTGGTAAATGGGTATGGGCTACACGTGTCCGGAGGAAAGGGTTTGACGACGTACATGACAGGATTCTTGCGTTATTCATGTCACGACCAGACAGACATATTTGTCAAATCCTCTTACCCGCCCATGCCAGTTTGGTCGACACCAAGTTTAGGAGGCGATCACGAGAGCACATCAGACGTAGGCGTATAGATAGATAGATAGATAGATAGATAGATAGATAGATAGATAGATAGATAGATAGATAGATAGATAGATAGATAGATAGATAGATAGATAGATAGATAGATAGATAGATAGATTTTTTGCGTGCCAAAACCACACTATTACTGATGAGGAACGCTGTATTAAGGGCGTCCGGAATAATTTAGATCGCCTGGGGTCCATGTTTAAGCACATGGGCGTTCTTGCCATTTAGGCACACCTAAATACGGCCTATGTGTCCAAGAATCGAACGCGCGCCCACGGCAGCGCAACGCCTTACGTGTTAAGCTACCCCGGTGGGTTGAGTGGATTTCTCAATTATCTGGTTTATCACAAGGCTATGATCCATTCTAGGGTACCCCTTCCAGAAACCGTCTTGCTGCTTTGTAGGTTTTAAATGCGAAGCATTTCTTAGCGTACCGCTGCCACTTTGAGCGTTTCTATCTACGTATCTATCTATCTAGCCGCCTACGTCTGGGTGCTCTCATGATCGCCTCCTTAACTTGGTGTAGACCAAAATTTGCATGAGAGGGTAAGAGGATATGGCGAATATGAGTGCCGGGTCATGACATGAATAACCTTAAAATCCTGTCGCATACGTCGTCAAACCCTTTCCACTAGACACATGTGGCGCATACCCGTTTACCACGGGCCGCGGTGTGCGGGTATGCGCCACAGGTGACTGACAGTTTATATCTACCCAGGATCGACGAGAACATACTTTGTTAACTTAAATGCTAGAGCGTTAAGGAAAACCAACATCGGCAACGTTGACTCAACGAATGGAAAAAATGAAAATTAGGATCCCAGCAGGAATCGAACCCCAGCATTCTGCGTGGCAATCAGGTACTCTACCACTGAGCCACGTCAGGTCTGTAAAGTGGTTTGGAAAAACAGCCTACGCAGACGTAATATCGGTGCAACGTCAAATATGGTTGTGGTGCTGGCTATCTAATTTTACAAGAAAGCACTAAACACTACATGATACTCCTACGATGTGTACTCCTACCATATAGGCGTTATATCAGATTAACATCTGTAGTTTCAGTGTTGGCTCCGCTTTTATAGCAGTCTAAGAAACATTACGTTTGTATTTCTATGATTCAGCAAGCTATATTGAAAAATTGCTGTACCCCGGAGGAATACATTAACGAAAGTTAAATATGATATCCAGATCACCGCACCGTAAAGTGCACTTCGTCCACCAGAACGACGAAGTGTCCTCTTCATTTCTTACGAGGCTGGGCGATGGCCTCATGTTGACCGAGGATGATGCCAGATTTATTGACAGCTGCTTTGTAGACTAGGCTACGTAGGCCACATACGCCCAGGTAATGTACGAATACGACAAACACCATCCACTGATGTTGGTCTACGTAGCACTATCCAGGCCTAGCAGCCTCGACGGCCTATACCTCACCAACGTGAGGGTGGCTTTAGGGTCCGACATTTAGCCGGGTCTGTCGACAGACAATTTGTCGACGAAATGACCGAGGCATCCACGAATTCCAACAGCTCTACTGTACTACATACTTCACTACACATGGACCCTTCGTCACCACGATCACGACCGGATCCTCTAACAACTCATGACCAGCTGCTGGTGCTCACTGATCACGGTGATGATGCCCTTGTTCAAGAACTGTCAAGAACTTCTTCCACACATGCACATGGGTTCGTGAAACGTGCTTGCGTTCTCGGGACACGTATAAGCAGTACATATCAGCTTACCGCTTCTGGTGTTGGTAATACCCACATTGCCATTGGCAGCGTTAGTCAATCGTAAACAACTGGTTATATAACACATATGCGTCTCTTCAACATATATATCTGTGCGTATAAAATTTATACAAATCTTTAGCGTCATTTTGTAACGTGTCGCTAAGTAGAAAAGGTTACGCCACAGTCACCTACCCGCCGCATGCTTCGCATAACGGCGACTCCCACGGTACGTGGGATCTGCCGAATTTTTTTGTTGTTAAACTTTCTAATCGATATATATCGTGGGTGTTTTTTTCTAATAAACTTTCAGTTGGTAGACAGCGCCTGTGTCATTGTTTCTTTTTCTCGTACGTGTTCCGATTGCGCTAGCCGTCATGAGTATTTTCCAACTCGCCCAACTCGCTACCCGATTGCAATAAAATGGTTCCTGTTTCACTCACCGCAGCCACCGCTGAGACGCTAGAAATGTTCACGACGTTGCCTGAAACGTAAGACGCATTTAATTATATATATAAAGTGTGTCCAGATGGGAATACACACACACACACACACACACACACACACACACACACACATATATATATATATATGTATATATAGATATAGATATATATATATGTATATATATATATATATATATATATATATATATATATATATATATATATATATATATATATATATATATATATATATATATATATATATATATATATATATATGTATATTATATATATATATGTAGGACCGCCGTCAAAACCGGACGCATGGTTCTTTTTTTTCGTTTACTTGGTGCGGCCAACTTGGGAGGTCACGCTGGTGGGGGGGGGGTGCTTCGAAGTGACTGTGCATCGCCCCAAAAAGTACTTAGACTCCGGAGATGGGTGAGCCCATCGGATTCCTTGTCGCGCCTGGGACAAAGGTGCCCGGCCCCACACGCGGGCGGCGGCAGGAAGGGTTGGAAACGTGGTCGTAATGACCTCCCTGTTCGCTGAGCGATGCCTTTCGGCGGGGCATGAATGGGTCGCCTCCGGGCCGCGTCGTAGCCGTTCACACGCTTCGCGGGCGCCTCCCAGAGAGGTACAAGACAAAGCGGCCTGCTTTTTGGGCACCACGCGGTCGCCGGAGGCATTCGTCATGTGTGGCGTGCATCCGGCGGAGCAGACGGCGTACAGGCCCTTGACGCTCGAATACGTGATCGACTAGGAGCGGGCCCACGCCGTGGGGCATCGAGCGCTCGGGCGGCGCCTTTGACAATTGTTGGTGCGCTGGCCCCCCTTCGGCGTGGCATCCATTTCCGCACTTTGCTTACAGTCTGGTTCGGCAGACTAGCTAGAGCGGGAGCTGAGGTAACGAGCTTGTAAGTGGTGTCGCGTGTAACGTTGTGCGCAGAGGGGGGAGAAGCTAAGTGGCCTGAGGGTGGTCGAAGTGTAGTGTCCCTTCGGCAATTGTGTTTGACATACCACCAGGGTCCTTTTTCTCAGGCACGTTTTTCTTTTCTTTTCTCGTCACTGCGCGCGTGCACTTTGATCTAGGCACGTGTCGCGTCAGCTGAGCCTGCCCTGGCCACAACAACTTTAGTTTATGTTGTTTTTATTTGCCTCTTGTTTGTGTGTTGCTTGGGGCGAGAAGCATGAGCCCTCATAGGTGTAAGGAGGCGGTGACCTTGTCGCGAGTTTGTTGATTTGTGCATGCACCGCCCAATTACAGGGCAAACAGGCGGCTATTCGCCGGCAGTAATGTAAAGGCGGACCATCAGGGTAATAAAAAGCGGCCCCGGTGTTCCGTCTGACGTTCTGAACCGGGCTTAAGGTGTTCGGCACCGTCGGCTCTGCCGAATCTCGTAGGGTCGCCCTACAGACGGTTCATTTCCAGTACTTGTTTTTCTTTATTTCTTTGTAACATTTATGCTTGTAACTCTTCTGTAAGTCTGTAAATATAAGTTGCCTTGATTTTCCTCTAAACTGCTCCAGCGTATCTCATTCTTCAAGCGACCAGCGAATTTCTCCCACTTCGTTTATACCACCTCGGGTGGTGCGTCTCGGGCGCCGAGTGTGGAGCGTTGTTTTTTACAGCGAAAGCTGTTATGAGATCATTTCACCGGCCGTTTTTGGCGCCGTAGTTGTCCGCCGCCGCCGCCGCCGCCGCCGGTGTCCGTAACCAGTATCGCTCGAAATAAGAAAAAAAAGGAAATAAGAAAAAGTTCCAGGATGGAACGAGGTTCGAACCTGGGCCCTCTGTGTGGGAGCCCAGTATTCAACCTCTGAGCCATGCCGGTGCTTGGAACTGCTTTGCAAAAAGGTCCTATACAGGCTTCATGTCGGGAAGGAACCACATTAGCATATGCAATGTAGCGTGGTAGAAGAGTAAAATAAGCACCATGCGTCGCACAACGCGAATTCTGTAACCAGGCGTCACACAATGCGAATTGCACAACGAGTAGGTTGTTGAATGCTTCCAACCCATTACAAAGGACTCTGCCATAATTCTTCGTCGTCATCAGGCACAGCATCAACAAAGCGCGCATAATGCCTTACATGGGTTTAGAAGGTACCAACTCTCTCCGTAGAATGACGAAAAATGGCACAGTGCCTGCTGCCCTACTTCTCAAAAATTACAATGATTTAAAGCGTAGTGGGTTCCTCGCAAGCGCACTTGTATTGGTTGCCAAGGAAGCCCATAAGCGCATGATCCACTTCTTCGGGGTCTCAGTAAAATTACAATGATTTATAGCGTAGTGGGTTCCTCGCAAGTGCACTTGTATTGGTTGCCAAGGAAGCCCATAAGCGCATGATCCATTTCCTCGGAGTCTCAGTAAAGTTCTTCGCCCCCCCCCCCCGTGTCTCTCCCACGTCAACGTATGTTATACAGCATGACGGGAGAGGGAAATAGCGACCGGGCGTCACCCAATGCAAATTACATAACTGGTGGGCCGTTTAAAGATTCCAACCCATTACAAAGGGCTGAGCCATAATTCTTCATCGTCATCAGTCGTCGCGTCAACAAAGTGCACATAATGCCTTACAGACGTGTAGCTTGTGCCTCGCTTCTCCGCAGAATGACGAATAATGGCTTAGTAGGTGTTAGGTACTTGTATTGTGGCCCCAAGAAAGCTTAACGGGCTCTAGAAACGCCGCTCTTCCAGCTTTCGCTGTGACTGTGCTGCGGTTTCAGCGCAGGCCTGGCGTTTTTTTTTTTTTTACCTCAAACTTAATTTCACCTCCCACTTCGTTTATATCACCTCGGGTGGTGCGTCTCGGGCGCCGAGTGTGGACTGTGGTTTCTCATCTTCAAAAGAACCTGAACTTTACTATATATATATATATATATATATATATATATATATTATATATATATATAGATATAATATATATAGTAAGATGCGATATAATATATATAGATATATATATATAGTATATATATATATATATATATATATATATATATATAGTATATAAGATATATATAGTATATATATATTATATATATATATATAGTATATATAGTATATATATATATATATATATATATAGTATATGCGAAGAAACACAGTCTTGACGAGTGATCGTTATTTTCAGCGAAGTTGTTGCAAGACTTATCGCAGCAATACCTGCCCACACATAGCGCATTTGTTTTATCAGAGCACGTCTTTGTTAGTGCGTGAAAAAAAATTTCACCAATTCCACGTGTGGAGGTGCTTGACCAGCCAACCTGCTGTGGCGGTTGGTACAGCTTTGACTAAACACAAATGCGTTGCAGGGAAGACTTCTTTCCTGGGGCAATATAAGTGTGGGTTTCTTAAAACATAAAGGCTTCTGCGTCGTTTCTTATTGCTTAATTATATATCGCAGTTATTGATTAGCCGCATTCGCTCCAGGAGCATAATAAAGGGGGGGGGGGTATATTATATACACAATTTACATATTTGTGAAAGTAATTGAAATGCGGCGTAACACAATGCGAACAAGACAAAACAAGCAGGAAACAACAGTAAAAGATCGCTAATTAACGTACACATATAGAAGAAAAGATGTACTCGATTACACGAAAGGCAGCAGCACGAGAAATCTTCAATACACACAGAAAAGCGAGGACTCGATACGTTGCTTGCATCAGTTGTAGGAACCCTTTTTCATTCAGATGTTCGAGGAGAAAAAAAAACAAACAAATACTTGAGCAAGTTTCCTTTAATATATGGTAATGCCGATTCGAAATTCAATCATTTGTTTGAATGCTTGATGTTTATATGGTTAAGATGTTGTATTCACGTTTTGTAAGCGTGGTTGTGTAGCGTACTGGTTAACACGCTTGCCTTCAGAGCATAGGAACCCGGGTTAAACCTGAATGTCGAAGCCTTTCGAATGTTGAAGCGATATGGATTGAGTATTTAGCGCCAGCTCCAACAATAAAATCGAAAGGGCAGCTTTTACTTGGGTTCACATGGAGCATGCTTATACACCGTCAATAAGTTATACTGAGACCACTAACAGAGTATGCTCAATCAGCCATAAACACAGCAATTTCCGCAGCAGCATCCGCAAGGCCAGCAAAAGGAAATCGACCAATTTAGGCAACTACAAGTACTGCGACAAAGTTTATGGCGCTCGACTGCTGACCCGCAGGTCGTGGGATCTAATCCCGGCTGCAGCGGCTGTATTTTCGATAAAGGCGCAAATGTTTGAGGCCCGTATACGTAGATTTAAAGACCCCAGGTGGTCGAAATTTCCGGAGCCCTCCACTACGGCGTCCTTCATAATCATAGCGTGATGTTGGGTCGTTAAACCCCATCTATATATATATATATATATATATATATATATATATATATATATATATATATATATATATATATATATATATATATATATGGGTAATTCCACGCCAACTGTCCCAGCCGGGGCGCTCGACAAAAATCAATTTCTCTGACAAAAATCTGAGAAAATTACGCACATATAGACAGTAGTTCTACAGTATTTTCTCAAAATATTTTGAGCGGCAAGAATTTTTCGGGCACGTGAGCGCTATTTGTACTTCTCAATATGGTGAAAAGCCAGGTACGAAAGAAAAATTCGCTATAAATGGACCGTTTCACGCATTCATTTGAAACTTGCTTTGTTGTGTTTTTAGAACATCGCACGTTTATTATAGGACAGTCGCTTAGAGGACCTTTATATTTTCCACTCCTTAGCGCTTAGGTAAAATTGAATTATTGCAGCGTATTTGGGAATTTTTTTACAAAAGACGATTGCAGACCAAATACATTGATTACTTTCATAGAACTCTCCATAAGACGTACTATCTCTCTAAAGTTTTTGTCTTGCCTGTGTGCGGCGCACAGGCCCTAAAATAAAATCCTGAACTTGGAAAAAACGCTACATTGGCCTATGTTCAGACGTCTGTAGCACCCTAAGGTCTTCCAAGAAAAAATAAGCAGAAAAGCACATACGATTGAGAATCATAACAACTTCGTCCACAGAAAGTTTAATCGAAGTAGTTTTCGTTTTAGTCAGGAAAAAAGTTTTTGAAGTTTAGTCCCACCATTGCATTATTTTGCTATCGGGGCAATAAAAACCGACTGAATTTACTGCATAAAAAAAGAGGTAGGGTATCCGTACCACATGGTTTTCAGTTCCTTTTGCTAGTACTTTATAATGTATATTACATATCAAGTACATCATAAAGAGAGGCAAGAATATAACAATACCATTGACTTAGATGCCACAATTCCCGCAATAATGAATGCCGCGACTTATTATATATATATATATATATATATATATATATATATATATATATATATATATATATATATATATATATATATATATATACATACACTTGTTTTTTGTGTACTTTCATTATTTCTATGCCCATGCCTAATAGCACTGTTATTTCAAACAAAATGGACTGAATTGTCTATGAGAGGCCAACTCAGGATGTTCCTTTTGCACAAGAGGCTAATTTTCCTTTTGTACAAAAGGAATTTTCCTTTTGCACAAGAGGCTAAAGCTGGGAATTTCTAAGCAACTACTTCTTGTATATCGTTCCTGTATATTTTTTCTCACAAACCTCCTGGTAACAGAGCTCATGTTTATTTTAAAAATATTTTTACGCACGCTTTACTAAATTTTAAATATAGCTCCAACGCTTTCATAGATGCTTTCTCCTGAGAATTAGTTCTACACTGCAAACCGTTTCACACCCTTATAGGTGTATGTGCGATAAAACACCTATCGTGCACCCTTTTTTTCTGTCAATATTATCCGAAAGGGTGTAATGTCTTCATTGCACACCCTTCACACACCCTTTTTTGTTTTTGGGTGTACAATGGGTGTACGTTCTGTTAAACACCCATGGGTGTTCTTTGAATTTTACACATATGGGTCAATTCACGCAGTGAATTGACCAATAGGTGTAAACAGGTATCGTTGTACTGCTGAATGCGATTAACTGAGACACTGAACACCATGGGCAACGCCTCCTGAAACCACGGGTCACCACCCTGTTCGACAGAGCGTCTTGGCACAGGATACTGTTTCACGAGGCACCTGAGTGTGAAGCTACCTGCTCGTGAATCAGTAATGGTTCACATTGGTTTGCTAAGCTTGCCACTAAATTTTCATTCTTTTAGTTGTGCATCACAAGTCTGCTGTAATTGCAAAGACACATGTATTTTGCCTACTTTATTAGGCAAGTGGTAGTGAAAATAAAATATAGCATTGTCGTGCCTGAGGTTCTGAATGCAGTGAGTCAACTGATGTTACTTATTTTGAGCTCACATATATTTAAGCCTTTACATCCCGATTTATTTTTGAGAAATCGTTTCTAAAATAATTTCATTGATTGCTTGATTGGATTGACACGTTGAATGAATGCCCAAAATACATTCGGAATAATATATGTATTTGTTTAGCATTCAAAACATTTGTTCAGTTTACAGACAGTTGGCTTCACTGCACTGTGCTCATCGCAAACACCTCTACTAACGCTTAATCTATAGCATATATATACAGTGAAATCTTGTTGATACGATTCTGCATAATACGGTTTTCAGCCTAATACGTTTTCGTTTTTATTCCCTGCCAACATCCCTTGAAAATAATGCATTTTCATGCGTTTAATACCATCACATTTTTGCCAAAACTGGATAATACGACGCGAAAGTGGATCTTGACCGATATATCGAGAAATCCTGCGTTTATTCTTCGCTATGCCAGCTCCCACCGCGTTCCAACAACCCACGTTCTGCGCGTAGCAGAGCCGGCTGAGGCCACAGCAGCATCAGTTTAGCGGCGAAAAGATCGTTGCTTAGCGATCATTTCTTTGAGATTATATATATTGTTAAGGTGTTTAATAGACCGCACTCAACGACAATGAGTAATGGCGACAGTCACGGCAAGGCACGAACTCCCTGCGCGAGCGGCGTTCTTCTTCAAGCAACCAAAGAGGACGACCCACTAGAAGGCGCTGGAGAGGGTAACCCATTACCATGTCCCAAGGCTTCTCTACAATTACCCCGGGTACGAAAAGGGAGCCGTCCGGCGACCTAACAACTCGAAACTATGAGTGGGTCATAGTAGGCCTTGAGGCGCTCCACGTTGACAATGTCGCGCCCTCGACGGCGCATGTCCGAAGCTGGTTCGATGGGTTCGATCAAGTAGTTGACCGGGGATGTGCGCTCGACGACCCGGTATGGGCCTTCGTATTTCGGCAGCAGTTTTGAAGAAAGGCCACTTGCAGTGGTAGGGACCGAGAGTCATACGAGCGCTCCAGGGAGGAACGTGGGTTCAGAAGTAGTGGTGCCATCGCGAATGCTCTTCTGCAGCTCTTGTTCCTGCGTCGTAAATGTCTTGGCAAGCTCGCGACACTCTTCAGCGAGCCTGGCTGTGTCAGAAATAGGCGCACACTCAGATGGATCCGGCTTGTATGGAAGTATCGTGTCGATGGTGTGCGACGGATGCCTTCCGTACAGTAAGAAGAACGGTGAAAAAACCAGTAGTGCTCTGAGGGGCGGTGTTATAGGCGTAGGTGACAAAGGGCAGAATGGCATCCCAATTGGTGTGATCGGCGGCGACGTACATTGACAGCATGGTCGCCGAGCGTTCGGTTAAAGCGTTCGGTTAGGCCATTCGTCTGCGGGTGGTAAGCAGTAGTTTTGCGGTGAACAGCATGGCACTCTTTCAGAATGGCTTCCACGACTTCGGATAAGAAGACACGGCCTCGATCGCTGAGAAGCTCTTGGGGTGGACCGTGACGCAGTATGAATCGGTGTAGTAGGAAGGAGGCAACATCGCGCGCTGTAGCCGCTGGGAGGGCGGCGGTTTCGGCGTATCGCGTTAGATGGTCAACAGCGACGATGGCCCAGTGGTTACCAGCCGAAGTCAGAGGAAGTGGTCCATACAAATCGATGCCCACGCGCCCGAACGGACGGTTAGGGCAAGGTAATGGTTGTAGACCTGCTGGTGACACGTGCGTTGCAGGTTTTCGGCGTTGGCAATCGAGGCAGGAGCGAACGAACTTCTGCACGTAGCGGTACATCCCACGCCAGAAGTATCGTTGTCGAATGCGGTGGTAAGTTTTGGATACCCCAGAGTGCGCGCATTGCGGTCAGAGTGGAACGCCTCGCATATTTCAGAACGCAGACTGCGGGGTATCACTAGTAGCCACTGGCGGCCGTCGGCGTTGTAATTGCGTCGGTGCAGGAGGTCGTCACGAACGGCGAAATGGTGGGCTTGACGACGCAACGCGCGAGTGGATGGTGTTGCCGTCGGATCAGTGAGCAAGTCGATCAGCGAGGTGATCCATTTATCCTTGCGCTGTTCGGTAGCGATGGTGTGAACGCTGATCGAAGCAACAGCTATGTGAGATACTGAGCAGGGGGCATTGTCGTCAGGCTAGGGAGAGCGCTAGAGAGCGTCGGCGTCAGCATGCTGGCGTCCGTTGCGGTACAGCACGCGGATGTCGTAGTCCTGCAGGCGAAGTGCCCAGCGGGAGAGACGGCCTGAGGAATCCTTCAATGACGACAGCCAGCATAGTGCATGATGGTCGGTGACGACATCAAATGGGCAACCATACAAATAAGGTCGAAACTTTGTAAGGGCCCATATGATCGCCAGGCACTCTTTTTCCGTGACTGAGTAATTGGTCTCGGCTCTGGTAAGCGTACGGCTTGCGTATGCCACGACATATTCGGGGAACACTGGTTTGCGTTGCGCAAGGACAGCGCCGAGGCCTACACCGCTGGCGTCCGTGTGTACCTCCGTTGGGGCCGTAGGGTCGTAGTGGCGTAGTATGGGAGGAGACGTCAACAAACGACGGAGCTTTGCGAACGCGTCGTCACACTCGGACGACCACAAATTTAGGGGTCCGTTACTCCCAAGGAGCTTCGTCAGCGGCGATATGATGGCGGCAAAGTTTCGTATGAAGCGTCGAAAGTATGAACACAGTCCGACGAAACTGCGCAGTTCTTTGACCGACGTAGGTTTGGGAAATTCGGCCACGGCCCGAAGCTTGGCCGGATCGGGAAGGATTCCGTCTTTGGACACGACGTAGCCGAGGATTGTCAGCTGCCGTGCCGCAAATCGGCACTTCTTCAGATTCAGTTGGAGGCCGGCGTTGCTCAAACGGGTCAAGACATGCCGCAGACGTTGGAGGTGCGTGGAGAAGTCCGGAGCGAAGACGACGACGTCGTCCAGGTAACACAGGCACGTGTGCCATTTCAAGTTACGCAGAACGGTGTCCATCATGCGCTCGAAGGTCGCGGGCGCATTACACAGACCGAACGGCATGACGTTGAACTCGTACAAGCGTCGGGCGTGACAAAGGCTGTCTTTGGTCGAGCGTCATCAGCCATGGGTACTTGCCAGTACCCCGAGCGCAAATCGAGAGATGAAAAGAATTCTGCTCCTTGGAGGCTGTCAATCGCGTCGTCGATTCGCGGCAGTGGATAAACATCCTTGCGGGTGACCTTGTTGAGCCGTCGGTAGTCCCACACAGAACCGCACAGAACCGTCCCTTCTTCGCAACGAGAACAACAGGAGACGCCCATGGGCTGTCGGAGGGCCGAATTACATCGCGTCGAAGCATATCGTCCACTTGCTCGTTAATTACCCGGCGTTCTGTGGGAGACACGCGATATGGACGTTGCCGCAGTGGTAGTTGGGCGCCAGTGTCGATGCGATGCGTAACAACGAACGTGTGGCCGAGGGATGGTTGCCTGACATCGAAAGAATGACGAAATTCATCCAACAAGCACAGAAGCTGCGAACGCTGGACCGACGTAAGGTTGTCAGCAATGGAGGGACCAAATACATCAGTAGGCGACGAATCAGACGTGGAAACAGCACTGATGGTGCGGGAACTGGTACAGTGCGAGTCATCGGGTGCGTCCAGAACTTGTGCGTCTTCAACGGGTTCCACTTTGCCGAGACATTCCGCTCGAACCAACGTACCAATGCACGGGGATGGGTTGGTAACAAAAATAGCGGTGCTGCCCTGAGTGACTCGCACGGTCGCGAAAGGTACCAGCAACCCTTCTCCTAGTGCAGGGACGCGGGCAGACGGCGAAAGGAGTGCAATGGTGTCGGAGAGACCGGCGGCAGTAGACCGACACAGCCGTTGACGAGTTTGGAGGCACTTTCGTGTCGTCTTTGATGAGGATCTTGCTCACTGCCGATGGACTGTCTGCCGGCGTCAAATGTGAGAATGGTGAGAGTTCGATTTCGGCTTGTGCGCAACGAATTACGGCGTCGTGGCGGGAGAGGAAATCCCATCCCGGGATGACGTCGTGAGAGCATGCCGCAATTATGATGAACTCGACGTCGTACAGAACGTCCTGAATGACGACGCGAGCAGTGCATACTGCGTAGGATGAATACTCTGGAGCTCGCGGTACGGAGGGACATCCCAGAAAGTGGCGTCATCACTTTTCGAAGTAAGCGGCAAGTTTTGCGTCCATAACGGATACAGCGGCTCCAGTATCGATAAGGGCCGATGCGCGAACACCGTCCACAAGCACGTCGATTACATTCGATGGACTTCGCTGAGGGCTTTCACAGTTCGATAGCGTCGCAGCCCTTGCCTCCTGGACTGCGACGACTAGTTTTCCTGCTCTCGTGCGACCGAACGTGGCCGCATGGGTGAGGAGTGAATCGACGTCGTGGAGACGGAGAGCGGCGAGTTAGCTGGAGGTGGGCGTGACGTCGGCGACATAGGTGGAGGTGGGTCGTAGAATGCACGGCTTGACTGGCTGGTGACAGGTGACGCGACTCGAGGCGGCTGCACGCGTTGACAATAACGTGCCACGTGACCGGCGTAACCGCAAGCAAAGCAGATGGGCCGGTTGTCGGGGGTGCGCCATCGGTTCGTCGGGGTAGGTCCCGCCCATGTCGCAGGACGCGATTGACTGGTCGGCTTGCTGAATGACTGCATGGCGGGCTGCAGTCGGGGCCGAGGGATGGCATCAGCATATGTAGCAGGCACACCCGCCTCAAAGAACGGAGGTCTAGCGGCGGCTTCGGGCCGTAAACTCATTGGGGCACGCCGCAGGAATTACTTGGGGCGTCCTGGCGACAACTTGAGCGCAACTCTGGGGCGCAGGAGCCGGAGGTTGCGGGTCAGTTGCTCGGCGGAGAGGAGGAAGAAGGGTGGTCGACGACTGTTGAACGTGCGGCGGGTGGGCAAAGGCGAGGAGAGAGACCTGGCGTGCAATGTCCTCGCGCACGAACGACTTGACTTCTGCCAGCAACGCGGCCTGGTCAGATATTGCCGCCAGCCAGCAAGCTCTGCGTCGCGTGATGGAGAGCGACGGGTCATCGAACGCTGCCGGCGGAGCTCCTCGTAGCTCTGGCATAGCGTTATGACCTCGGCCACTGTGCCAGGGTTTTTGGCGAGCAGCATGGTGAAGGCATCGTCGTCAATGCCTTTCATTACGTTCCGGATCTTGTCAGACTCAGACATGGTTCCGTTGGCCTTCTTACACAAGTCGAGGAACGTCTTCGATATAACTTGTGAAAGATTCACCGGCCTGCTGAGGTCGTTCACGTAAGCGCTGTTCGGTTTGCAGCTTACGAACTGCGGACGGCCAAAAACGCTGATGACGGCGGTCTGAAATCGGACCAAGTCGCAAAATCGGACGCGTGGTTGTTGTACCACAAGCTTGCTACGCCCGCGAGGTAGAATACCAGTTGCTTAACTTGCCTTCCTCGTCCCATTTGGGGGGATGCTGACGCGCTGTAAATTGCGAGACAAGTCCTCCACGTCGGTGCTAT
>NC_051179.1:146760247-146850525 GCF_013339695.2 Rhipicephalus sanguineus | reverse complement strand
ATTGAATGAGAGCAGAGCCCTCTCCACCAAATTGTTAAGGTGTTTAATAGACCGCACTCAACGACAATGAGTAATGGCGACAGTCACGGCAAGGCACGAACTCCCTGCGCGAGCGGCGTTCTTCAAGCAACCAAAGAGGACGACCCACTAGAAGGCGCTGGAGAGGGTAACCCATTACCATGTCCCAAGGCTTCTCTACAATTTACATATATATTGCCGCTTTGTGAGGGCCCCCCTCCAGTGAAGCGAGACCTTAAGCCCTGCTTGTAGTCATGCAGCCCTTACTGTGTCGTCGCAATGCTTAGTGCGATCCGAATACACTGTGTAAAGCATTACAAAACATAACACTGCCGCAGAAAGAAAGCTGCGCCCACGCGACCCAACAACGGCCGGGGCGCCACCTCCTCGGCCGGCGCAGCCGCCGCCGCCGCGCGTGCGCAGCGCGCGGAACAGTATCACCACGTGACTTATGCAACGCGCTCAGACTGCTCAGACACGCCGCCGGACACGACCGTTTTCTGCGTGTGTTGTGCGTCGCCTCCCGATCGGTCAAGTTTTGCAGTCGGTGTTTCGGTTGTTTGAAGTGTGCCCGCGCTGTGTGCTCGTCCTTTACCTTCTGCAAGTGCTGCTTATTACGAAGATGCACTATACTCAAAGGGAGACCTGCAGCTTCATATCGTGGAGCACTCGAACTGAAACGGTATGTACCACTAACACGTTGCTACGGCCAGCGCTTTGTTAACTCCGAGAGCGCGACCTAATGCCGTTAACTAAGCTTTTCTTAACTGGTTGACGATCGGTGAGCATTTGTTAACGTAGCGAGCATATGTGAGTGTATTGTTTCATCGGGATGAAGGCAAAGTTGTGTGACATTAGGCGCGGGCAAGCTTTGCTTTGTTTGGTGTTGAAAGCAGTGTGCGCATGCGCGGCTGTGATTCGGAGGGGGATTTGAACGCAGTTGTGGCGGTGCCCTCCTGTCGGCGGTGGTGTTGGAAGGGGGCCCCGCTCTCGATGAACCACTATTTTGATTTAAGAATAACTGGGTTGTGACGGCGCCTGTTACCTCTAAGCGTCAAGCGTGTCTAAGGCGCGTATGCTTCGGCCTGTTGGTAATCCAAGTGCATTTTTTTTTCGCACAAGAAAAAACAAAACAAGAAAAAAAAAACCAGGACAGAAAGCAACAACGTGGTGTCCGCGTCGTTCTTTTCCGTCCTTGTTCGTTTTGTGCGCTAAAACTACCGTGATGCTCGGGTTGATGCGTGTGGGTCGTTTTAACGCAGCATGTTGCTTCGTTTTAGGTACGCCTCGCGAAGCTCGACTATGTGCTAATATATTCCGTTTCGTTAAATTCGTACCGATGTTTTAATTCATCCGTAACATAGGTTGCCTGATAATGCCGGCACCCGTGCATGGGGAGCCGTTCGTTAAACTTGACTTGTGTTCGAATGAATTTTCATGTCTATGTGTGGCCGAATCGCCTTACCTACCTGAACTGTGCAAGCGCTAGTTCGAGCGTTCGAGCTTAGACGTGCGCAGGGTTCCCCATCAGGGGGTAGGGGAGTAGGAAGGTTAATCGCCGCCCCCCTCCCCCCGCCTTATTAAAAAGTCAAAGTATGGGGGCAGACTTTGCGCCCCCCCCCCTATGTCTGAATTGACCTGGGGGGGGGGCGCACCGCCCCCCCCCTTCGTGCGTACGCCTGAGTGCCCGAGCACCATTTATTATTCTGTTTGTTTCCATTATGTCTAGCTTTCATTATTTTGTTGTGGTTATTAGAGTTACATGCGCCTCGTCTCGTTTTGGCGTTGTAACTTCGGTAAATACTTTTACGTGTACAAACATTAAAAAACGCAGTTTGTACGACCATCTCCAATGATATTATTTGGTAAAAGACAAGCCTAACGATTTAACAGATATTTTAAATTCTCCAATCATCTTCAAGGCTGCAACTTGCAGCCTTGAAGAGAAGTCCTTGTGCATAGTTTTGTTTTATATGCTTTTTATCGATGTGCAGGAATCCTTCATGCCACTAAAGAATGCTCCTTTTTCTTTAAAAATGCGGATGATACTTGTCAAATAGTACTTTCTATTTCCCAAACAAGCTAATTGCACGTAGAAAAGCTGTTAATTCTCTCCAGTTACATATGGGGCATGTTATGAGCTTCATATTGGATGGTACTATCGTGAGCAATATGAGCTCGAACACGCGAGCGCGTGGCGAACAGCCTTGAACCTTACGTCGCTTGATTCGCAGCAGCGGCTGTCGGAAACAAAGTGGAAAGGGCGCCGCGCTTCCACTAGCTGTTGACCCTCCCGCTTCGATATTGTTGATGCGAAAACAGCATCTTAGGGAGTGTCAGTGGCCGCTAGCGGTGATATGAATTCCCATCAATGCGAACAGCCACATCAGACTAGGTAGCTGCTTAGATATCGGCTGTGGCGTAGCCTGCCACGATGCGCAGGCCATGCTTGCGCATCGGTATCTCGGTGGTGTCGGCTGAGGATTTTGCTGCGCCTCATTTATTTATTTTGTTATCATTGCTAGCGGTCATGTAGACGCAATCAGCCTACACCTCGCAGCAGCGCTAGCGAGGCGGGAGTACCAACAGTCAGCGGAACAGCGCCCCCCCTCTCTCCCCTCCAGTTTCGGCAGCGTCATCCACGTATCACCCTATCTCAGTTTTGAGGCTATTTTCCACGTGCTCGCATGTTCGAGCTTATATTACTCACGATAGTACACGGCACAGAAACTGTTATTTATTGAAACAAATAATTGAAGTCTGCGTAGTGCTTTCCAGACAATGATTTTTTAATTTTTTATCATGCAGGGAGAGAGCGTTCCAATAACACGTTGCATTGTGTACGATGGCCCCGATCTTCCCTATGCAAGCAAGCTTTTCCTCCATGTGGAGAAAGAACTGCTCTTCAGTGAGTCCAATGCCGAAGAATGAGTAGCTGCACTCACGGCAGCACATTGGCTGTTAAATATCGGCTGCCATCACAAGGCGTTCAACGTTCTCGTCGCTGTTGAATGGCTCCTTCTTGGCCAGTGGGTAATGACTCCGAAGACACAAGTAGCAAAGCTCCTGAACATTTTCAAGAAAGCCTACAAAATAGGCCTTAGCTTCTGCTTAAAGTATGTCGCCACCTGTGATTAATTAGAGCTTAAGCCATAAAGTTAATTTTCATATGGTAACGAGTAGTTATTTGTTTTACATTATACCGAAACGAATACTATGGCGGTACTAGTATTTCATTTCAATTTCTTGCTCATTTTTTGTGACATTTTAATACAAGCCATTTTGTCTCTGCCGATTTCAACATGTTCTCGGGTCATTCCACTTTGTAGTTATTGGCTTAGTTCTTATATTCAAAGGACTTTGTGGCTTTTTTTTGCAGTAGGTTTAATAATTGATATCTTTTGCTATTGAAACTTTAGCTTAACAAAACTGCCAGTACCTGTCAGTGAAATCAGTGCATCGAGTATTGTTTTAAAATTTATTTTTGAGCTATACTACAAGCTTCAAGTTTTGTCAATATTTTTTAAAAGAAATAAATACTCGTTTTATTCAATTACCAATGATTCTGTTGTCTTTGCTTGGAAAGGGATAATCTTTAAATTTCTCTGAACATGCCCGTGTAGAATTTGATTCTACTGTTGTTATGTAGGTAATGCTTCTGCAGTGCTGTCGTGGTCATAACGTCCCTATTCGCATGCATTTCCTGCATATTACCGCATTCAGCATGCGCTGCAACGTGCGCGTCATGGCCCGATTGTTCACTTTTTTGTGTTGGAGCCACAATCCATTGCATTTGAGAAAGTGGGAAATATTTCATAATTCCAGCAATGTGCACAGTTTTCTACTTCACTCATGTACTTTCCCAGAAAAGAGATAATATGGAGGCCTGCTGTGGAAAACGACATTCTGAGTCCTTATAATGTTGCGTGAGTTGTCACGGAGCATTGATACGCTGCTCGTGTATCAGCTACAGCTGTGTGATGGCAGTGTTTACCCTACTAAGAAAGTCGACAACAGGCACAGTGGTGTGGGCACTGCTGGAATTTTGAAACTTTATCAATCCACTTTCTCGTCAAGGGATTGTACATTTCTGAACTATCTCCTTAACAGGAGAACGATCAGACCGTACCTTGTGTGTTCCAGTTGATTCCAAACACATACACTGATGTTATGCAGCTCATTTAAGATGATGGCACCTTATTTTATCAACTGAATAAGTGCAGGTATAAGAAGTAGCACCAATATTTCCCTTCTTGGGAAGGGCAACTACAGCGGGAAAATTCATTCTGGGGTGCGCCCAAAGGAACCAGGTGTCTGTAGTGCCCCAAGGGGGCTGACAGGGAAGAAGGTTCATTTGTGCTTCTCCCTGTAACTGCTACCTTTTCGAGGGCGGTTTCATCTATTACACCCCACTCGCACGGGTGTAGTTTGTTCTAAGACCCATACTGCACTATAAGGCGGTGTTACAATGAAGCATGTTAAATTGAATTCCTCTTTATGAAGTGGAAATAATGCCTTTGCTTCATATTTTGACACAAACGCCTTGGTCATTCGTGCTGCATGTCATTTGTGCTCCTTGTTTGGCGGCATACGCGATGCCGTTCTGCACACTCGAGAAAGGTCATTGAATACCATAGAATTTGTCTCGGATGTACGAGCTCTGTGTTTATTAAAGCTTGACTTTATTTTGTACTATTGGATAATTGTGTGAACATCTTGCAATATGTGTCAACACATTTTAAGTAATGACTTTGTATTCAGTCACGATTGCACTGTATATGTAAGGGCCATATATGCCGTGCTTCATATGCACCATAAAATCAGTGCTGCTGCCAGGATTTTCCCTCTGTAGCAGGAGCCACTACAATAGGTCATGCGCCCTTGAAAGGACTAGCTAAAGGGTAAGCTTTCTAGCGTTTCAATGGGAGCCAACTGGGAGGGGGGAACCACTCGAATTATGGAAATTTTTGCCTAGTGTTTGGGTGTAATTGTGCATAAACACCCCAACGCCCTTTTTCTCGTTTGGGTGTAATGTGCTTTTACACCCTACACCCTTTTTTTCATTTGGGTGTAATATGCTTTACACCCAGCCACACCCATTGGGTGAAAGTTTGAAATTACACCCATTGTATAGGTGTAATCCTGCTTGGTACACCTATTTTTTGGGGTGTAGGGGTGTGAGTTATAGACACCAAGTTACACCTATACGGGTGTAAAGTGGTTTACAGCGTAGGGGGCGCGAGAGAAGTCGCGGCATCGCAGTTTGTCGCATGACGGGATGCGTAGCCTTCGGCCACTATGCCGAGACCCTGGAAAACAGGTTGGACGGCATACCCAAACCGGTGTTCTTGACGGACGGCATGGTATATGGGGTGTAAGGCTACAGAGCTTGTAGTCGAGAGCGAATACATCTACCCAGCGGTTAGCCGCACTGTCCGCTACTTACTTTTGGTTAATAATTGCTGTTCGCTTTTTTCTATTGTGCCATTGGCAATGTTAAAGAACTGCGCCAGTGTTGCACCATATACATAATTTATTTAATTGTTCTTTAATTTACGCTCTCAGACTGAGGCTCACTACGGTGGAGTAATGCATGGAAGCGTCACACATACTTTTTGCAACGCGCTTGGAAACACTGCATTTATACACGTACCCCCGGTAAAATCTATCCAAGGTTCTTCACTCCTACATGCATAGCTATTGGTCATATGCTCTGGCGTTGCTCCGCGTTAAGCAGCGACAAGGACAACCCTGAAGAGCTGCGGGATGCCCTTCTACGCAGTCTCGCATTAAAATAACAGCTATGGGCAGTCCAACGGGCCCGCGAAGCGCCCGCAAGGCCATGCCTTTCGGTGCCAGCGTGGGTGCGGCACGCTTCGGACTAGGTAACTAGCGCGACGTAAAGGATCTCGATAAAGCTTTATTCCAGCCATCTATTCATTCATAGCTGGAATAATGCAACAGGAAGCGTACCTTTGGTTTGACGTAAGTAGGGAATAGCGTTTTTCATCAGGCAGAGGGGACCGCGGAAGTTCGTTTTCCAAGCTTTGTCAAAATCTTCCATTGAAGCGCTTTCAAGAGATCCTCTAGCGCGAATTGCAGCATTGTTCACCTGTAAAAGAGAAACTCTCCGGCTGCAGCAAGCAATATTATTATCTCTACTTTATAACCGCCACTCTACGCTCCCCACACTAGAGACTACTGGCTATGCACACATGCGTCTGTTCATCTTTGGTTGCACGCTACTTCTTGTCGCTTCTGCCCATGAATCTCAAGTCTGCTTCATTTAAGTTTGTTTTGGTTCATCCGTTTTTCATGGCCACAACAAACATGAGGTGATTGTCGGCATATGAGGATCGTAAAAACAGCGCATACACAACGAACACAAAGGGACGCACAGCGCTTATTTCCAACTGGTGAATTTGCCCCTGAAACACAGACTTTGTAGCAGTGACATAACATGGAGCACAAAATTCCAGCGTGCGCAGAAATTGCGCATTTTTTTGCAAGAAGAAGAAAAGCTGGGGAGGGGCGAAGGATGTAGGGAAGGGTGTTTCAGCTCCACTAGCGTGAAACATGGGGAGCGGCGAAGGATGCAGTGTGCACCGGCGTTTCCCACAGCAAAATCGGTGCTAATGGCAATGCGAGAAAAAAGAAGAGACAGAAGAAGGAGGCCTGACCGAGGTAGTTCGCCACATTGCTTTGAGAGAGATTTCTTTGCGAAGCCTAAAACAGGGCGTGTAGGGAAGGGTGGTCACTAGCTTCGCTAACGTCTTCGGAACACTGCATCGGAATGCAGCTTACCCTGAGGTACTTCTTGTCCATGTTCTTCTTCTTCCCTGCATGCCCGGTTTGAGTTCCAATAAGGTCGTCGACTATTGTTGGGCTAACTGTGGCCCTCTTCATTTTTAGTGGACCGTTGGCGACTAAAGCAAAATCACTTTGCAGATACGTTTGAAGAAGTGGTGCTTGAAATAGATGACCTTACCGCAGAGATCCACGTTTGCGTCACTGGTTTTAGATAAGAAACTTGAGCACCTTGGTAAATTTCTTGGGGGATTCTACACCGCTGCTAAACCAAACGTAATGTCTTAGACACTAACCACGAACGTTTAACTCATAATATGGATAGTATGAACCGGTGGTGAGTAGTGGGATTTACCCAATTTTTGTGGCGCATACCCTTTTATGATGAACCGTGACGACGACATGACACGCCGACAAGCCCAGACCCTAATGTGCTTCGCCCCTAAAATTGAAGGGGTACTTACACAGCGAAACTTGTCTGTCATGCCGGCTTCCATAACCAAACATTCATCTCTTCTAACTTTTGCAGAATCGCTGAACCGAACTGCAAGTATGTTGCAACAGTAACTGTAAATGTTGTGTCGTTATCTTGCGGTAAACTCTACACAGGTCAGACGGACAGGTGCCTCAATACACAGGTCAGACGGACAAGGTGCCTGAGCACAAGTGCGCTGTAGAAAAATAAAAGCAACGCAATTTAGCTCATCACTGTGGGTGCGTTACCATGTTTTCTTTGTCATTTTCCGTCTCCAGAAGCCGGTTACACGTGAGATAATTAAAACTGACACGATACACAAACATAGTGATCATTGTGTAAACATCCCTTCGATGTTCCTTCATGACAAAGAAAGTGGATTTCTGCGCTTGCTGTAAATCTGTGTTCCTTGTGATGCCAGTGCTATAGTTATTGTTTTCAGTGAACAATAGTATTAACTTTATATTTCCCAGGTATTCCTGGGAAATCTAAAGCAGTTGGTAGTGAGCGCTTGTATGTCTCTTTCGGTTCGTCCGTTGTGTAAGCTCTGCTTTCACAATAATGAACAACCAACCAGCCCCTATTACCGCCCTCGTGAGGCCATGTCAGGTTTAAAAAAATTGCATGCGGCAGACATCGAGATTTTACTCATCGAACTAGCTGAAACTACATATAGGTAGCTAGTTGATAAGGATTCACCATGAAAAACAAAAAGCGTGCAAACACCGACACACACTAAGGAAGCTGCACAAACAATTATAAGGTCCGGCAACTTAACCTTCTCAAAAAAATAAAACAATATAAACAGCTTTCGTGCTTTCTTCTTCTCTTCCTTTCCCTATTTAAAATATGTCCATCGTCCTTCACCCTAATCCACCGTAATGATGGAATGTCTTTTACCGTCACGGTGGACACCATAGCGGACATGGTGAAGGCATGGTGGGTGATATTTTCTCCCCTTCCGAGCAAGTGAGGAACCCTTACCTCTGCCTCCAATTGACTACCCTTAAATGGGACTGAAATGAACAGGTAATCACATCAATAGGTGTACACGGCACGCGTTCCTCCGGCCCAGAGAAGACTGTTACCGTGTGCTGCAGTTACTGTGAACGACTGCTTTCGGTTTCGCATTTGCCCAGCCGGTTAGGGGGACGGCTTTAATCAGTGAGGCACGCAACACCACTCACCTCGTCTCCGCCATGTCCACTACAATATCCACCATTAGGTTATAAAATGTTACATAATAATGGTGGATTACGATAACAGCTGACGGACAAACATCGAATTGGGCTGTGTGCGTGTTTGCAGGAATTATCTTCGTCTATGAGGAGCGCCTAAATCGATGGCTCGATGACGCTGACTGCTTGCGCATCAAATGCAAATGCCTATTCGAAATACGCCTCCATAAGGTAAGCTCTGCCTTGCTACATTGCGAAACGTTCTGAAAGTTTTAAAGTGCAGCCGGTGAGATAACGAGGTGTATTTACCTGAAACAAATTTTCAAAGTACTTTGTGCAATCTTATGAGAATAACGTGCCACAAAATGTATTCGTCTTGCTTTGTTTTTTCGTTCTGTGATAACAACACAGTTGAGCAGAGGAAGGATCACAGTATTACGCAAAAAGAAAATATCTCAGCATTAAATTTACAACTGGGAAATGGAAGCCTAATTTCTGTCGTAATGATCTGGCAGTCTTCTTTCCGTCGTAATGATCTAGCAATGGTCATTCAAAAGAACACGTTGTTGTGCTAGTGGTTCATTTTACTAGACTATAAAAAACTATGCTCGTATAGCACGACAAATTAAGGAGGGAGAGGTCAAATGGTATGCAGTTTGAAGTGGAATATTTGAATTTCTTTATCGGGTCCACTGTGGCTGTGTTCATCATTACATTGGAGGTGACATGTTTTGGCATCTTAATAAAATAACTGATGTTGAGAAACACTCAATTCCAGCACCTGAACCACAATGATGCATAGAATACTTTGATTACTTATTTATTTATTATTCATTTATTTACAAAGTACCTAAACCGCCGTAGAAATATTACGTAGAGGTGGAACAAAAGCATAACCGCTAAAAAAAAAGAACGCGTCGGGCATATATTACAAACATATACAGAGATCGCTGTAACATTATGAAAAGAGAACATAGGTATAGTTCAACAAATACATTTTGAAAACGTGTAAGAGATTAACACAGTTACTATTTGATACCCTGAATGAATCGCTTATTTTGCTTATGAATTTCATATGTTGATGAAGAAATTATTTATAAACTTTCGTAAGGGCTGATGCTTACTTTTGCCTTAGTGATTGCAATTTGCGTACTTATTTTTGGGTCTAGATATGAAGACAACGCACAGTTTGTGGTGAGATTTATGAACCGTTTATGGAGCAGTGACTCACTAGGATGTCGATTTTTCCAAAGTGATTCATTGTCTTCTGCACAACATTGGCGCAGTCCTTTTCCACCGCCATGTCTCCGGGTACAACAAGCACCTGCAAAGCACGATGAAGCAAAACGATGAAGTATATAGGAAGAATGCCGCTGTAGCTGAACTAAATTGTGGAGGGTTTTGAGAGACTTTTGACATAGTGAAGGTCGTAAAAAGGACAAGATTGATTGCTGTATAAGAAAACAATATAAACGAGGGATAGGTTGTCGTTAACATTTAGCTGGGCACTCCTCGCTCTCTTCCAATTGTTTTATTGCGATAGCAATTATATGGACACTCTCAGCGCGTTTTTGCCGTCGGCCCCATGTCTCGAATATGTATACGTATGTGTATATATAAAAAAAAGGCACAAAGAAAAAAATTCCGAAGCCCGACCGTGTATTCGAAAGACCGACCCCTATCTCCCCAGCGCGCTGCGTTAGACAACTCAACCACTCGTCATGCATGCGCCGGCGAAATAACGGCGAGCTATTTATATACACCATTTACCGCTGGTGGTACGCAGAACTCGGAGGAGCTTGAGCGTCTTGTCTATCACGCAACGATCCTACATTTTCCTTCAATATGAAAACTGCCCTTGAGACGCGAGCGACAAAGTGACACCTTTCGGTACCCACTCGTGATGTGGAACGAAAAAAAAAAACTACGGGCACACCTTGCGTCAGACGCCGCCGTGTACAGGAAACGCAGTGGGGTCACTCCACGCGCCGCAGTTTAAAAGAATAAGAAATATCTAAGAGCGTCTGATACCAATTATTTAAGAATTTTCTTTTAGAACTACCCGGTTCTTGGGCAGTCCCCCAGCGTGGGTGTGTGCCACAGTTTAGAGGGTCGACTCTACTCTACTCTATTCTCCATTGTCGACACTTGCAGCGCGTTGCTCAAGCACGAAGACATAAAAACTGTGTCACTTGTTAGTCCACACTTGTCCTGTGCATGCCTGTGCGTGCTTTTCGGGCGTACTTCTTTGTGCTTTAGCGTCGCGCTGCAAGTATCAAGCTGCTTGTTTTTCTTCGTGTCACATTCCAATTTCTTGCTATCGCATTCATTGCTTGCTCCCCTGCAGCGAAACTGCGACTCCTTAACATACGGAATATTTCGTGTACCGAATAAGCAAATAACCACCACATATATATTTGCTTATTCGGTACACGAAATATGACGTATGGTAAAAAGTTAGTATAGTAATATATATATATATATATATATATATATATATATATATATATATATATATATATATATATATATATATATATATATAAGGGTATAAGGGTAACTGACTGGATTCCAAGAGATGCCAAACGCGTGAGGCGGAGACAGAAAAATAGGTGGGTAGATGAGATCAAGAAGTTCGTAGGTATAACGTGGCAGCAGAAAGCACAGGACAGGGTTGATTGGCGGAGCATGGGAGAGGCCTTTGCCCTGCAGTGAGCGTAGACAGGCTGATGATGATTAATATATATATATATATATATATATATATATATATATGAACACTAGAAGAATAAGCTCTAAAGATTGGCGAGATCAAAAAGGAGAACACTCAAAATGCTTGCGTTACTAACAACTGTTTATTTTCGTCCCACCGAGTTTAAACACATACAATCATGTGATGCGTGTGCGCAACCTCACATAAGAAACATAAATAAAAAAATTATAAAAGAAAAAGCAATATGCGACATATATATATATATATCACATATTTTTTATTGTATTATGCTTTATTCATTATTTATTTTTTCCCTCTGTTTACATTGCGAGGTTGCGATACATATATATATAGTTTAACATCACTGCATCAAACTTCAAGGGAGCCCAGGAGAAAGTTCGTTAAAGTGAAAGTTCGCTTAACTGAAATAACTATATTGCAGCTTGTTATCAGGAGCTCAAGGAAACAGTTGTTGAAATGAAATTTGAACCAGTTTAATTTGCAATGCGCGGTGCTTAACTGAAAGCGATTTTCTGCTTATCAAAGCATGTTTCGAAGAATGCAGCAATCATTTTTTTTTTATTTATTATTTTATTTATTTATCAATACTGTGGGCCGAAAGCCGTTACAGGGTGGTTGCGTTACAAGATATGATAAAAAAAGGCAAGAAAAGAAAATGTAGTCGCGCTCGAGGACAGACTCAAGGTACAGTACACGCAAAAGGCACAATGCAGTAGTACACGTAATACAATGATAGAATAGGTACAATGCAAGCAAGAAGAGCTGTAGAAACTATTAAATCCTGGTACCATCAAATCTGCCGTGGTCGCTGGATGGATCAGTTCTTATACAACAAAAAACGAGTTTTCTTTAGGTCAACTGAATCCGCAAGGTAAAAGCTATGTGTCTACAGTCGCAGTGAAAAGTTTAGTGATCCCGGTTTCAAACTTGCTTACATTGTCTACTGTCAGTATTTCATGTGGCAGTGAGTTCTACTCCTCTATTGTTCGGGGGAAAAACGAATATTTATGTACATCTATTTGTGCTGGATTTGGTAGAATATGTTCTTGGGTGGCTGCTTCTGACTGTTCAGGACACTCGCTGTTTTATATATTTTTGGGCATTGAAGTTAAACCAGTTACGATGAATCAGATACAGAATTTTCAATCTAGCTATCCTCCGGCGTTGCGTAAGTAAAGGCAACTTTAATTTGTTAATCATCTCAGTTACGGAATCAGTTGATCGGTATTTTGATAAGATGAATCTTGCGGCTCTTTGGATTTTTTCAATTCTTTCTATCAGGTTGTTTTTAAAGGGGTCCCAGACGACGCTCGCGTACTCTAATGTAGGACGGAACAAACGTTAAGTACGCAGTTAATATACTTTGTTCTTGAGCAAGTTTTAACTTTCGCCTCAAGTGCGAGAGCTTTTTTTCAGCCGAGGATCATATGTTGTCTATGTGCGTTTTCCAGTTTAGATCATTCGATATGGTAAGTCCGAGGTACTTAAAATGGTTTACACGGCTTAGAGCCTTGCCATCCATCTCGTATTCGAAGGAGTGTATATTTTTAATTTTATTGGTTATCGTTATATACATAGTCCTACTGTGGTTTATTTTCATTTTCCACGTATCGCACCAGTCACTAATAAAGGAAAGATGATGATTCTTAAGGGCTCGTTTTCTTTGTTAGACACAATATTAATGAGAACTAACAGACAATAACGCCAAGGAAAGTATAAGGGGGGTGTTATGTGTAGTATTTAGAATATAAATGTGAAGAAAGTAAAGTGGACGAAAAGATAACCTGCCGCCGGCAGGGACCGAACCTGCGACCTTCGAATAACGCGTCCGATGCTCTACCACTGAGCTACGGCGGCGGTCATCCTCCCGGCCACATTATGGGGTATATATGTGCATTTAAACCTTGGAGTGTTAGTCAGCGCCAATCGCAGCCGTGGCGGCGAGTGTGGAACACTCTTTTTCTGCCTTTCTGGCGTCACGTAGCACGTGATCTTTTTACGAGCTGGCAGCTGACCAATAATCCCTCGCATACTACCTGAAGGCATCAAGTCTGCCAGAACGGGACCCTTGCTATGAATGAAGGAAAGATGATGATTCTTAAGGGCTCGTTTTCTTTGTTAGACACAATATTAATGAGAACTAACAGACAATAACGCCAAGGAAAGTATAGGGGGTGTTATGTGTAGTATTTAGAATAGAAATGTGAAGAAAGTAAAGTGGACGAAAAGATAACCTGCCGCCGGCAGGGACCGAACCTGCGACCTTCGAATAACGCGTCCGATGCTCTACCACTGAGCTACGGACGCGTTATACTTTCCTTGGCGTTATTGTCTGTTAGTTCTCATTAATATTGTGTCTACCAGTCACTAATAATTTTTAATGCAGAATTTAAAGAGATTTGGTCACTGCGGCTGGTTACAGCGGTGAAAATCGAACCTTAATATTGGGGTTAATCTGGTGAGCAATGTCATTTATATAACTGAGAAAAATGACAAGGCCTACCACCGATCCCTGGGGGACTCTTGACGTTACAGGCAACAGTCGGAATTTCGCGTCATTTACCTGTACAAACTGCGTTCTTACTAAATATGATTTAATCCATTTGATTATGTTGGTGTTCACACCAAGACTGAACAATTTGTCAAGAAGTTGAAGGTGCGGAACGCGGTCAAACGCTTTCTAGGCAGACAACATCTAATTGACCTTTCTCGTTTAATACGCTAGAAAAATCATGTATAGTTTCAATGAGCTGTGTAACTGTAGACAGTTTTTGCCTGAAACCATGTTGGTTCGGAAAAAAATATTAGCATTTTCAAAGTAATAAAACAAGCTTTTTGATATCACACGTTCCATAATTTTGCACCATGTGGATGTAATTGAAATAGGTCTATAATTTCCAATGGTGTGTCTGTCACCGGATTTATGAACAATAATAATTCTGGCAGTCAACCAAACAGATGGTAGTTTGTGCTGGTCTAGTGACGCCTTAAAAATGATACAGAGATACTTAGTTACCCATTCCGCATATCGTTTTAAAAATTCATTTGGGATACCATCAGGACCAGACGATGTTTTAGTGTCAAGGTTAAGCAGTAATACCAGTATTCCCTCTGTAAAAACAATGTCGGACATATGCAACATACCATCGGTGCGAGTCTCAGCAATATCAGTGGACATTGGCTCCAGTGGGACGAACACAGAATGAAAGTATTCATTGTATTTTTCAGCAATTTCGGTACTACCGTTAATAATATTGCCGTCGACACTCACATACTGTATCTGTTCACGCGAAGGGGCATGTTGACGCCAGAAACGTTGCGGTGAATGTCTCATAAAATTAGGTAATGTCTGCGAATAAAAGTGATCTTTCGCAGTCTCGATCATATGCTTAAGTGTTCGGGAAAGCTGCGAAATCTCCGTTTTGTTTTTTTCTTTGTTTCGACTTTTGCGTCTTATTTTACGTTTAAGCTGAAATATTTTGCGGTTAATCCAAGGATTGCGCTTTTTTACTGCCTTGGTTCATTTTGGCACGTACTCGTCCAGACAGCTATTTACCACGTTATTATATCTGTTCCACAAAATGTTGACGTCAGTCGCCCCATCGAAAGAATACAATGACAACTCAAGACAGTCCAAAATGCTAACATCATCTGCATTACTATAGTCTCTTATACAGATGGTAGACTTCTTTGAATCCTTCATGGATAGTGCTTCCTTAACAGAAAGCAAAACCAATTTATGATCTGACAATCCGTCTTTGACAGAAACACTGCATTCTGCTACATTACTTGAAATGAGTACAAGGTCAAGTAACGATTCTGAGGTCGGTGAAATCCCAGTGTTATCCCGAACAATTTGCGTGAGGTCGTAACTGAAAGACAGGTTCAACAAGGCTTCACAATGTGCAACATCGGTTGAACCCACTGTAAGATCAGCGCAATCTATTCCTGGTAAGTTGAAATCTCCCGCAATAATGACACGGGTGCTAGGACGAACATTATTGCACATGTAATCCTGCAGACTTTTTAAAAATGAAATGGGAGCGTTTGAACGTCGATAGACAGCTCCGATAACAAAGGAAACACCAAGAAACACCGTTTTGCACCCAACGCTTTCGGTGTTGGGACAGTTATCCATAACAATCAGTTGAATGTCTGCTGTTGCTGTACTTGCACACTTACGACTGCAGTGGTCATGAATTGAGTCACTGTGTCGAAGCTCTGATGAACCTTCCCTGGCACAACACTCTGCTGGGTAGCGAAGGACTTCACTTTTTCCAAGCACATCAGTGAGTCTTCAGCTGAAATTCTTGGTGATTCCTCTACTAGTGTTACTTCTTCATCCCCCTTATCTTCTTTCTTAGATAGGACGCTCGTAAAGTTCGCACAACTGAAAAGTTCGTTAAAGTGGTATTTTACTGCATATATATATATATATATATATATATATATATATATATATATATATATACATCTTTCGGCGCTGGCGGTCGTAAACTGACGACACCGCACAAAATTTCTCCTAGCACCTCCGAAATGAAATCAACATAGCTAATTCTTGGTAGGGTATTTCTTCAACGATCCCCACTGCTATCCACACCACCATTGTGACATTTTCGCGGAGTTGGGAGCCGCAGTTAAGTTTGACCGAAGTCATGAGTGCCGCCGAGGCGGGCAAGCTGAGCCGTGTAGGCGCCGTATTCGGGACGTTGTTCTGAAGTTGTTGCAAGGACTTTCACACCTCCAGATACGGCGTTAGTTCACATTTTGTGTACACTAGTGAGTGCCAGAAATAAAGAAGCCATTTTCCTCATTTCATGGCCACTGAGCCCTGATGATCTAGTTTGACGTAATGCCTGTAAATCCATAAATACTTACACCAATGGCTCAATTTTTTTATTTGTGGTCTTCTGAGGTCTCAACTATTAGGAAAAGGCATACTAAAACAGTCTCCGACAAATATAAAAAAATTGTGGCTGATAGGAATATATATATATATGGGGAATGAAGAAAGAAACTACGACTTTCGTTTATTCGGCACGGTATCTGGTGGACCACACTTTGTCAAAGTCTGGTCCACCAGACGAAACGTTAGTGAAAATATACAGTGCCGAAACAACGAAAGTCGTAGTTTCTTCATTCCTTATTCTATCGGGGTCCGCGTGATTCTTTTCCCATATATATATATATATATATATATATATATATATATATATATATATATATATATATATATATATATATATATATATATATATGTATGTATAACGTCTGTCTTTGTTCTTGCCTTTGTCGTTCTTGCGCAGCACGCCACCTGTCTTTAGGTAGCTCGTCAGCAAATGACGAGCTACCTAAAGGATGCATCCTTTTGAGTTAGCGAAGCACCAGGCTGCGCAGTATTTCAGCTCCTTCAGGTGGTCACAAATCGAGGAAAGAGGGAACGTCGCTCAGCAAAAGACACATACGTGGGCGACACAGGTGCGAGATTTCAATGACAATGAGTAGTTTACAGTTGTGCAATTCGTTTAGAGGGCCAGTAAACAACCCCGCTGTCCGAAATGTGTGATGAAGCGATAACTGCGCACTTGTACGATGTGAGTAAGCGCAATTTTGCGAATAAGCACAGTAATAAGTAAGTTACAGCGTATACAACTACCCGCTTCGGTTGGTTTCGGTTTCTCGCTCGGCATTCCCATCCTTTTCGGCAGCCTAGAGAGACAGGCGTAGCCCACTGTGGTGACTATGCCAACTTCGGCAGCGTAACATGATGTCAGGGATTACGTCAGCGATTACGCCATCGGCAACCAGCCAACGATCGAGAAGGCTTCCTCCACGTGTCGCTCGTGTCAGAGCGGCGCGGTGAAGAAGAGCGGTAAATGCCCGGCCAAAACCGCATCACCGCAGGGCCAAGGCGCTGTTTCGTAGTGCAGCGGAGCAATCGACGAAGTCGGTACAACGTAATGTTGCCCACCGGCAAGACTACGTCACTTCGTGTGCGCGGAGGAAAGGACAGGCGCTGAAGAGGGGCGCGGTAATTGTTTTTCGATATGGAGCGTCTGCGCGAAAATCATGACATGCAGGTTATGTATGTCATGATTTACATGCTGCGCTCATTGTGCATTCCCGGCCGTTTCGCTAGCTTAGTATACACCAAAATTGGTATTGCGCGACGCCACTGTATGACGAACGTAAATGAAAGGTGGTAACATGACAATCATGACATGCATGAAATGTACGAGATGATCTACATGCCATGCTCATGGCGCAGTCATGGCCGTTTCCCTAGATTGATATGCACCAAAATTGGTATTGCGCGATGTGACTGTATGAAGAACATGAATAATAGGTGGTAACATGAAAACTATGACATGCATGTCATATATGTCATGACTTACATGCCACGCTCATGGTGCATTCGCGGCCATTTCGCTCCTTTGATATACACCAAAATTGGTATTGCGCGATGTGACTGTATGACGAACATAAATGGGAGGTCTTAACATGCGAATCATGTTATGCATGTCATGCACGGTATGATTTACATGCCACTGTCATGGTGCGCTTCCGGCCGTTTTCTTAACGTGATATATACCAAAATTGGTATGGCATGACACGAGTGCGTGATGAACATAAACGACAGGTCATGCATTTATATACCAGAATATGCGTTTCATTGGCATGGTGTACACTAGACTGTGCATGCATGCGTGCATGGCAAGCATGTGATATATGGTGGACTAGATTCCATGGCATGAATGATTTCATTTGGCTCAAGGGCAAACAAGGCGACGTATGCAGCTCTTTGCTGGCTGCTTCGCATTACATCGATTCGCACAGTGCGTGGGATCTGCCGAATTTTTTTTCTCCTTTTCAAAGCCCTCTGAAGATCCCTTGATGGTGGCCCTGTAGTGCACAACAATAAACTGGGAATTGCGGGTTGCGGATAGCCTTGTATTACGCCTCACACTTAACAGACTATCGTTCAGAGTATATCCTGCCTCAAAGGGTCGACAGCGATTGGAAAATCTCTTTGGTTACTTGAGCACTTAAATAGCCACTTTTCTGTATTTCCGTGTTTATAAGTAAACTCTCGGCTATGCGATCTTTCCAAATAATCATTGTACACTTTTTAAAGAACAACAATAATCTTATTTTCATAATCCACCTGCTTTACTTTCTTTACCTAACGGCTACTGTCACAAGTCGCAGTTTTGCTAAGATCAACAAAAGTTCATATTTGCATTGCTGAGAACTGGTGTCCACTGTTGCTATTGCTTCGTTTCGCCACCTGCTTCCACAAACCTTAGTTTGGGGGCCAAAAAGTACTTGCCTTGTCTCGAGGAAGGCCCAATGCGCAGCAAGCCTCTGCTGCCTTTTCTAAATTATCTGCGTTCCGCGCAAACAGAGTGAGCCAGCAACCGAGGGAGGCAAAATGCTTTGCCGTGCTTTCGCCAATGCCTGCCGAGGCACCTATGGGACGTAAAGAGAGAGCATACTGTGAAACAGCAAAATGCCGGACAGAACTCCAAACAGCAAGGCGGCTGTGAGAGATACACACAAGCACGAGAAGATTCTCATCATCTGTCGGGCGTTGTCGTCTAAGTATCTTTTTGGTGGAAGCTGCGCTTAGATAACGCTACAGTGCGTTTATAATCAAGTCAATAATTAATACGTATGCATCAACGGGGATCTGAACAGGTAATGAGCCCGACAACCACAAAAAAATTCAAATGGTACACTTCGTTAATTACTGACTGCCACACTAACGATCAAGATAGTTATAATTGTTTGTGAACACAGACATAAGACTGCGATTACTGCAATGTCCACCCGCTTTTTCAGTTCTGTTTGCGAGATCAATGGCTACTGATAGGTTTTGTGGCAATGCGCAACATTTTTAAAACGTCTGACCAGACCCTGACTTGTGCAGTAAAGGGTGTCAAGGAATGTCTTGCTTGCTTTGGTTCTAAAATCATAGGTCAGTAATTCCTTATATACAAGTCATTATGAGAACATACCAATTATGATGGCCACTTTTCCTTTTAAGTCAGGCATGGTGTGGTCAAGTGCACGTCAGTCGTTGATGCGTTTTAGTTATGTGTCCACTGAGCAGTGCGCATTTACTAAGTGAGTAGAGGTATTTGTGGCGACTGCTGTTATATAAAGTGCTAAGGTGCAGCCCTATCCTCTTAGCCAGCGCGTTGCACTGTTGGAAATGGATCTCCGCGGGTTGTTACCTTTCGCCTTTCGTTTACGAGTCAGCCGGCATCGCAGATGTTTGAAATATAAAAGCTACGCAAAAGTTTATGGACGATAGGATGGTGGTGACTGTAGGCACGGTAACATTTAATCGATTTTGGCTCTAGGCGCACATGCGGTTTTGTAGGCTCAGGTTTTATTTTTACAACAGTGCTCTACATCCTGCCGTATGCGGCATGCGAACTTTATTGTGCTTGTGTTGAAACAAAACTCAAAAACTCGAAAAACATGGTGAGGTTGATGTACAAATTGCTCAAAGGACTATTACAGCAATAATATAAATGCTGTAAATAAATAAAGAAATCCAGCCAGCTCCAGTTCGCGAACACTGTCGAAACAGCGAATCTTATGCCCGTCCTTCGTCAGGCTATATTGTGCCTCTGTGTCTCAAGTCTTCCGTTCGTTGGGTCTTAGCTCCGGCCTCTCTTGCGCGAATATCGCGGTTGGCTCGGCGACAAGCCAATCACGATGCATTCGCCGTTGGCAGCAACTCTTACCTCACTGCCTATAAGCCTTCGCTGTGAAAGTTTTGTGTCCGAAGTTTTGCCAATTGATGTAAAAACCTCTAAGTGAGGTATAAGACAAGCACTGCTGCTTTGGTTGGAACGAGGTGTTCCTTCGAACTGAAATCTGCCTCCGGCTGCTCACACATATGGTTGCAACTCGCCACTAGCACTTGGAGCGAGTGATTCGGCTTCAGAGAGTAGTCGTTGAGACATACATTGTACGTTTCCCTTCTCAAGGGCGGTCTCTGGCGCCACACTTTAACCTTAGACATGGCCGTGCCTTCTTGGTTGCAGCCATTACTATATCCCTCATCATCTGACAGTTGCTGTCAGGATATCCCCCCCCCCCCCGGCTGCCAGATACTACTGTACGAAGATAACACGAGTAAGGACTGCTTTGTAACAGATGCTATTTATTTATCTGCGAACCACGTTTTCGTTGTTCGCCCTGGTTAATTCACACACAGCTTTCGAGCGCTATATTTTTCTCGTGTGGTCCGCTGGTAAGATAAATGGCTTGAAGAGGAGGAAGACGCTACGGATCTCCTCAAGGTGCAGATGGGAGTCTTCAAATTTATCGCCGCTCAGTAAAATATATCCCACGTTGTACCGTGACGCTTGTCCGTGGTGCAGCGGTTTGCCAACCTTATATCACATCTCTTGGGAGTGTGACCGAAAGCCAGCGAACCTAAACTCATTTTTAGGCAACAACATTGTAGGAAGTTCGGAGCAGTGGGAGGCACAACTTGCCAGCTCGGACCCAGAACTGGAATTAGCGCTTCTGGGTCAAGTTAGGCGAGCGGCGCGAGCCAGTGGGGCCCTGGACTTGGGGCCCCAACCAACATGCTCCTGGGTACCCCCTTTTCTACCCATTCCCTGAAAATAAAGTTTTCTTCTTTTCGCGCGCAGCTTTCCACTGAGGCTATTCTGTGAGATTCCAAATTTCATCAAAACATGCCCGTCAATTTCTCACTCCGATCTCTTATTTCGTTTTACATTTTGTAAATGCTAGAGAACTGTGAAGAATATATAATGAAAACCGAATTCTATCCCACCTTCACGTTCCGTTCACTGTGACACTCAATGTTGAACATTTTTAACAGCTTTCACATTAAAATGCGTGCCGTTTTGATTGCATTATGAACCCCACTGTGCTGACCCCCGTCGCATGAGCCTTGGTCTGACAAACTAGTTTTTCGGCGTGTTATCGCATCGCACGTTTGCAGATCGGAACCGACTTCCATCTGGTGTACATACAATAGACATCGTTTCTGATGATGCAGTAGATATCGTAGCTTCTTCGCTATGTTTTCCAGACTTTGTTAGCTCTGTCACATAGAGTACACTACTGCTCGGAAGGGTAATTTTATGTAATTGTGTAAACGTGGAAACGTAGTCTGCGTTAGAGCAAGCAAAAAAATCTTGCGCGGAACATTGTCTTTCGGTCACAGCATTTTATGGTCACGATATACCTAATCTTGCATTACTCGCCCGCATAACGTTTCGTGTCCTGGAAATATAAAAAAATACGTGACAAACAAATAACTACGTTACTTGCGTGAAGTTCAACGTGGTAGCTACACCATGCTTAATGCGGGACGACGCATACTGCCTTGTAATTGTGATTACAGCCTCGGCCACGTCCATGTAGAGCGCGCGAGCTGCCGGTTTTTGCTCTGCGGGTCGACACCTTGAGGCAGTTTCGGGCTCTGACGTGGTGTGTCAGGTGCATGCGCGACCTAGTAGTCAGGCTGACCACTTCAGAGCCCGAAACTGCCTCAAGGTGTCGCCTCGCAGAGCAAAAACCGGCTGCTCGCGCGCTCTACATAGACGTGGCCGCAGCTGTACATCGCAATTACCATGAGCAATGAAAATTACACTACTGCTGCTATGCTATTATTATTATTAATATGTTATTATTATTATTATTATTATTATTATTATTTATTATCATAAAAAGTGGTAAAAAATCAAAGCATATCCACGGAGTGAATGATGGTGAGTGGGCGAAGCTGCGGAGGTTCATCGGTAAACCGTGAATCTTCCGTGAATTCTGCCCAGTGCATCATCACCGACGTGAGATCGGGCGCGTTTATACTAAAGGTTCGATGAGAGTTATGACGACTTGCAGCTCACTTTAATTTTACATGCACGCTGTGAATTTTCATTGTTTAGAAAACCATTGGTTTAGAAAACATCTGGCGTCTTTCGTTAAGCAGCTGGCGTCTTTTCGTTTTGCTTTAGAAACACCTGGCGTCTTTTTGTTTTGCTTTTAGAAAACATCTGGCGTCTTTCGTTGGTTTATTTCATCAATCAACGGTGTTTTGAACAAATTTTTATTGTTTAATCACGCACAGGAGAAATGTCACCAGGCACTACCCTGGAGGTAAACAATGGCTGCTAATGGGAATGAGAGACAGAAGGGCTTTTAGCTAACACTTACACTTCTACTTCTACTAACGTTTCCTACTGGAACATGCCAATGGCTGCTAATGGGGAATGAGAGACAGAAGAATTCGGCTTTTAGTTAACGCGCACGCTGCGAATTTTTTATTGTTCAACAACGCACAGGAAAAATCTCCCACCGGCACCACCTTGGAGGTGAAGGTCTGGTACTAGCGTTACGACTGGTTACGCACTACTACGACTACGGCTACGAGGGACGAACGGGTGCCGCCTTAAGGAGCTTCGCCCCTAAAAGTTCCTGCATCAGTTAGTTTTATTTCTCGAGAGTTATCCGAAATCTACGAGAACGTCAATGCCGTGCGTACGCAAGCGTCTACTGTAATGTTTTCCAGACTATTCAATTTGTAATCATAATGGTGTAACACATGACTCCAAATGCTTGTTAAGCTTTCTTTTTTTCCTGTCCGAGGCAGGCGATATGCACGAGAGGCTATGATAGGCCATGCATTTCTTGAATGCAGCACATAAGCATGAAATGGGGGCAGTTCGATGCCCTGGAATTACCTAATTTCCGAGTGAGGCATTTTCATCCGCAGCGGAAAGTTGAGAGAACCATGCGATTAGTATTGTTCACAGTTCGATTGATACGAACGCGTTCCTCCTTTACGTTTCTTCGTATTACAAGACAGTGTGCATGAGGGGACTGGCTTGCAACGAGAAAAGAAGGTGGCATGCGGCGCGAAATTCTGTCAGCCGTTCTGTGGCACAGTTCCTTGTAAACTCTGTAAATATTTATCGTAAATATTTTATGGCTTCTATCTCTTGCGTGTAGTCGCAATCGCCGTCAATGTTTGGTGGAAGCGAGCGGTTGCGGTAGTACCGCATACTTGATGTGCAGTATGATTTCATATAACAATGGGCAATGACTCACGTAATCATCGTTCGGCTATATAAAATAGGCATCGCCGTTTTTTATCGTCACTTTCAAGTTCTAGTGCAAAACCTTGAAAAGCATTTTTAGTCTCATAGCCCGGCTGGCTGTGGTTTATATGAGCTTAACCGGTGAGCAGTCTCGACAGATAAACCTCAAATCCTTTCACTTCAGCAATACGCGAAAAAGGCATCGCTCTGGCTAGTGTGAGCACTACGATGACGGTGCTTTTCTGCAATTTGTCGAAGGCGCCTCCTTGCCAGAATACAGGCTCGAGCCAGAGGCGTTATCTCTTCAAAACTTTCGGTCGCTTGCAATCTGTGTCTTTTTTCTGTGAATCTGTTCGCTCTTAGCAATTTTCAGCAAAATACACCAAGAGAGACGCAGGCGTTTGGCCTACCAATGAAGACGAGTACGATATGAGCGAAAGTGACAGCCGTGAAAAATGTATCCGGTTGCACTCAACGTGAAAGCTCTAGGCAGTGCGCGGCAGTGATTCGCCTGCCCTTCAGCGACGCTCGCATTCACAGACGAGAGCGCCGGCGTTCCAAACGTGCAACCCTCTCGGCGTCCACGGCGGGAAAGGAAACCTTCATTCGTGGTGCAGTATCGCCCTCTCGCCTCCTCCTTTCCTTCCTCCTCACCATCACTTGTCTGTTTCGTCTCCTTGATATACTATATTATACACGGGTATATTATGTTTACCCTCCCCCTCCTCCTTTCCTTCCTCCTCACCCTCACTTCCCTTTCCCGCCCCCTTGCTACAGTGTACAATGTACAGCTGTGCTATATTCTACCCTCCCCTCCTCCTTTCCCTCGGTGGAGGCGAAAATGCTTGAGGTCCGTGTACATAAATTTATGTGTACGTTAAAGGCCCCAGGTGGTCGAAATTTCCGGAGCCCTCCACTACGGCGTTCCTCATAATCATATCGTGGTTTCGGGACATACTAAACACCAACAATCATTATTATTATCATTCCTCCTTTCCCTCGTCCTCATCTTCTCTTCCCTTTCCATTCTAATATACAAAACTATGCCATGCGCTACCCTCCTCCTGTGTTTTCCCTTCCCCTCAGCCAATCTTTTCTTTCCAAGCTATTGCTGTACTATATTACACATGGCTATGCTATGCTTCACATTCTCCCCTCCTCACATCACTTCTCCTCACCCTCACTTCAATTTCCCGCCCCCTTGCTCTAGTACTTACTATACATGGCTATGCTATGATTCGCCCTCCGCCTCTTCTTTTCCCTCCTCCACACGTTCACGCCTCTATCCCTCCCACTTGCTATACCATATCATACATGGCCATGCTAGACATGACTACGCTATACATAGTTTTTCCTGCGTGACGACACGAGATGACAGCATACGACAGCCCGGGCCTCCCAAAGTGCTCCGCAGTTAAAAGATGGCTCCAGGGTAATGCATAATACAGGGAGTGCTCGGGAGGACGCTCGCGTGCGGTTATGCTGAGACGTTGAAAAAACCGTTGCAACTTTCGTTCTCCCCGTAGACTGCTTCGTAAACATCGGTTTTAATTGTCCATGCGATCTGCCGCAATCACTTTTTCTTTTATTGTTGGTGTAGACTTACAAATGTACGCCTACACACATTTTGTCTTTTAGAAGCCCTGAGTAGTTATTAGGTGGAGCATTTGCATTGCAGAACAGAACATTGCCATCTCCTAATTGCATGTTTCTCCTAGTATTAAGCCACGTACTAACAAACTAGCAACTTCAATATCTCCAGCTAGAAAAGAGAACAGCGATGATAAAGCTTCCCTAATTTCCTCACAACCTTGGTTAGCATATTTCTACATTTTTGTTTTTACAGCCATTCTCTTATACGGGAGTGTCTCAAAAAATCATATATTTTTAAGCAACAGCTATGATCGCTTTCTCATAATCTATCGGCTGTATTTTATTGAGTTAAAGACTACTGTCGCAACCTGGAATCCTGTCAAGATAACAATTCACGATCATGTTACCGAGAATTCGTGCCAGCTATTCCTATGCCTTGGTTTCACAACCTGCCTTCACTAATCTTGATTTGGGTTGACAACAAGTACTCACCTTGTCTCGAGGAAGTCCCAATGCACAGCAAGCATCGGCTGCTTTCTCTAGATTAGCCGCATTCCGCGCAAATAGGGTGAGCCAACATCCGAGAGAAGCGAAATACTTAGCCGTGCTTTCGCCAATGCCCGACGAGGCACCTACCGGCCGGAAAGAGAGAAACAAAATTGCTGGGCAGAGAGCACCGTACAGCGAGGCTGCTATGCTAGGCACCCGCAGCACGAGAGGATGAGCATACTGTGCTGCACGTTGAGGCAAAGCATTAATTTTTCGAATAAAACCACGTGGGGATCTTTGTTTATACAGAATAGGGCAAAAAAACAACAAACACTTAGATAAGATTGCACTACTTTTAAGATAAATAAAATAGTGAATAGGTACACACATTCGCAGATCTAAACCTGTAACGAGCCTGACAACTGCTGGCAAGCAGTTCGAAATGTTGCGTTTTGCTTTATCTTTTCTAATGTTCCCCTTCTTCTTGATTGTTGATTACAAGATCAATGAACGATTATGCACGTTATGGCAGGCCAATCTTTTTAAAAAATCTCGCGTGGCCATAACATGTTTCTTGGACGGCGTACATGTGTTGTGTGTTTTTGATTGCCGTTAGATTTACCCGCAACATACATATGACAGACTACATAGTTGTGCAACGTGATACGTCAGTAACACTTTATGTTCGAGTCATTATGAGAACCTACCACTTATGATGGCCACTTTTACTTTTAGGTCATGCATAATGTGACCAAGTGAACGTCAGTCGTATGTTAGTATCCCGGATGTGCGCAAGAAGTAGTGCGGATTGCTGGGCCTTACTCTGAAGAATTATGAAATAAACATGAACTCTAGCACAGTGCGTTTTACATTTCCAAATGTCTCGCCAGGCGTTGTTAGCTATCGGTTTTCCTTTACGAGGCCTTAATGGCGTTGCAATAATGACGACTGAAACCACCGTAGCATACATCCATTTCGGCTCCACTAACACATGCTGTTTCGTAGGCTCTGTTCTTCTTCTTTCTTTTTCATTTGACCACAGTGCTCTATATCCCGCTATACGTGATATCTGATGTGACTGGGCTTACATGTTCATAACAACGAAAATTCAGAAAGCGGAATAAGGAATTGAGAAGAAGGCGAGCCCCTCGGCTCTCGTCCTTCTCGATCATTACGTAGGACACAAATCGTTATATTCCGCTAAATTTGATTCACCGAGGTTCCATGCAAGAGGACATCCAGCAGTGTCCTTAACCCTAAACATTCACGCTCTTCGTTGTGCTTGAGGTTGGCAAGACGATGTTGACGAGATGGCTGCTGGCCAGTACAAGAAGCAAGACGAAGAGCGCAGTTGTGCGCGCGTTCTTGGATTGTCGGCCATCGTTCACCAAGGCCTTATCTTTCGAAGAGGCTTTATTCATTACATTTGTGACATACTGTACTGGTGGAGGCGTTGGGCGCATAATCCAATGGCTGCACCCTTGACTCGACTCAGTTGAGCAGTCTAAGAGCGATTATCATTGTGTACGTGCGCACCAGCCATCGTCTCCAAGGGCTCAAACCAGAGTGCGTTCTGTTACCCAATCATATCATGATGCCAAGCTCAAACTGCAGTTTTCTGCTGCAGCTGTTGCGCCGGCGCTGTTATTCATCTACAGCAAGTTACATGCACCGATTGTGTTCCATGGCGATGCTACTCAAGACGTGGAAGTTTGGCTAGATCGTTTCGAGTGGGTCGTCGAATGCAACGGGTGGAACGAAGAGCCAAAACTGCTAAATACCTAGGGCGTCGGGATGTTTAAAGGGACACTAAAGAAAAAAAATTACAGCATATCCACGGGTGAATGATGAAGAGCTTGGGCGCAGCTCCTGAAGCAATCATGGTCTCGGGATTCGCTTCTCGTTGAGCCCGTTTCGCAGCGGCGTCCTTGGCGCGCACCGTCAAGCGAGCGCTACGAAACACTGCCGCCAAGCGAGCGCCCGCCGCTGCGCATCGTCCATGCTTGGCCAACGATCCGACATGTACGGCGACGATCCAGGAGAATGAGAGAGGCGCTCGCTCCCGGCGCATCCCCGCGCAGCCCGCACAGCAGCCAATCGGAGAGCAGCGGCACTTCCAGCGCCATCTAGTGTCGATTCACACAAGCGTCATATTGTACACAATTCTATTGGACCAACGCCATCTAGGAAATGAGACGAGAAATGGTGATGACGACACAGATTGTGTACAGCGCCATCTAGAATATCGTCCCTGAACAGCAGTTTGTACTTCTATGAGACAGCGCCATCTATTGCATCATACGGGAGATCCGTTTACGCCGGACAACGGAGACGTGACAAGGTTAGACTAAGAGGAGCTACGCCCCTAAAACAATGAATTGGTTTAGATTGATAAAGTGTGCTCGGAGAACTCTTGTGCAGTTTATTTCGCCACCATAGGTTTATTATTAGAGGAAAAAACCAAGTTCAAAGGTTCATTTTTAAATTTCGCGCCGAACTTTGTAATTCGTGACGTAAAAGACTTCAACGAACATTTTACGTATTTTGGCGCCACTGGCTCGACGAAATTTCCACAAACTCGTTATGTCAAGTCTCTGGCCCCCTCAGAGGACAATGTACTTCGATTTGACCGATTAGGAGCTACGTAGGCCCAAGCAGGCGCCGTCAAAAATATCTGACGTCACGGCAAATGGTGCCGGAATTCCAAGGTGGCGTCGCCACCTGTATTTTCTTTTTGAGTGTTTTCTCGCCTATTAAGCGTCTTCGCGCAGAAAGCGTGGTGTTTTTGGTATCGTGGAAGACTACGTTACTAATGCGAGAAAAATGGTTTTGCTGTTTAGTGTCCCTTTAAATAACATGCAGCAGCATTCCATGTATAAAAAAAAAGATATTTATGGGCTTTAGTTGTACAGCCTAATTTTTCCTCGTATGAAATGCATAATCTGGGATATGTCAACTTTTCTTTAATCCCAGTGGACTCACAAAGAGTCGCTTCATTGCGGCTCTTTATTGCGATGTTAACTCCTTACACTTTCTTTTCTCACGGATTGAAACGCAACATCAAGACTTCAAGCATAAATGTGGCATGCGCAGCTGGTCAAGCCGCCTCATTTCATCATGAATCTCGTAACTAAAGGTAATGTTGGCTCGGATATAAGTCTGCGAATAAATTTTACGTCCATACGAGGCGAACTAAAGATGACGGAGACGAGAGTACGTTCGATACTTAGCCCTAAATTGACACGTTGCAGTCTGAGCTCGGTAGATGTATGAAAACAATTTTACTGCCGCCCCTATGCGCTCATTTACCTCACATTATGGTGCTATACAAAAAACATGGCGAAATCATTTCGGCACCAAAAAAAGGATATTGCAGCCCGTTAAGGAGTATCAGTGCCGCATTTTACGATTTCAAAGCATTTCCCTTGCCCCGAGAACAGATTTTCAACAAAAATATTACCGGAGGTCAGGGTAACCAAACAAACATTATGTGCGCTATTATCGGTTTCCGAGCTAAGGATGCACCTGTGTTCGATGCTGCACACAACTCTCTAGGTGGCCTTTAGGCACTCTCCCCCTGTGCTGGTATGAATGTTTTTGAGATTTGTTAATTTTTTTGTGCCGGCCAGTGTGCATCAAGGTATTTGTCCTTTTTTCTTCTCTGCGCCCGTCATCCTCAAAGTTTCCTCGACACCATACTTTCTTTCTCAACAAACAAAAAGGCCAGTCTTGCACAGACTGGGTCGCGCCGAAGAGGTGCGTCCACTTGCGCGACTTCGAACTCTCTCCTCCCATGCTCGTTACGACGCAAGACGCCTGCCAGTCACCTTCGCCAAAGGTCATTTTGTCTGGTTATGGACGCCTGCTCGAAAGGGACTTTGCCAGAAGCTCCTTTAGAAGTACTCAGGTCCCCTTGTCATTAGCCAGTGCTTGAGTGACGTCACTTACGTCGTCGCGAAAGTGGCAGCTGAGAACTGCCGTTCGCGCAACGCGCAGGTGATGCATATTGCACGATCGAACCCCTCCAACAACCGATCACTCTGACTCGCTCGGTGAGCTTCGTCTTGCCGGGAGGGAAGTGCAACGCGGCGCTGAAAGGAGCAAGAAGGACTGGCGCGAGGGATTGCTGACCGGTGGTTTGCGACCGTCTCTTGTGTTTTCTCCAGCCCTTCGCATTGCAAATAAACCCATCACATCCGTAACAATATGTTGTGCTGACTGCAGAGAACCACTGAGTATATTCAAGGTAGTGGTACTGGACATTCCAGAAGCGCAAATGCAGAGGGGCGCAGCTTCGTGGTTTCAGTGCAGAAAACGCTGCGTTCCTGAGCCTATAGAGCACACAAATGATAAAGGTTGCAGAACTTGAATGGTGCGGCCGTATGAACGCTGTCTCCAGTAAATGGGACAAAACCAGAATTCGTGGCGCAAGATCTCAAACGTCCTCACAGCTGTCTCGCCGCAGCGGTACTTTCAAATGTTCCGCTACGAAAGTTATGACAGTCCAGTGTAGTTTTTAGGAATAGAAAAAAAAGTCACTAAGACAAAGTCCTTACATTCCATAAAAAATTTGTCACTTATGCTTCAAATACTGTGTTGTTAATAATAAAAATGATAATTCTTTCAATGAATATCGCCATTGGCCCAACTGCGGCAGGTATTACGTTTGACGCTACAAAGAATGCATCAGGAGCCGTTCGCACCTGAACAAAGACTGTCTTGTCAAGCTGCCCTTATGGAAATCGCTATCTAGATTACAGAGACGGACGAATTCTGTTAAGCATTCCAAAACGCAAAGTACGCCTACCACCACCTCCCTGCTCCCGGGGAAAAAATTTACAGGGTCCCATACATTCGCCTAAGACGGCTTGAAGGCGAAAACCATGCTGTACGCCATAATTAACCATCATTTTTCGAAGTAGCGAAATGTGCACTACGCGTTTATAAGGCAATGTGTGCACCTATGTAGCTGCACTCTGTGTTGATGCTATGGCTGATGATGATGACGATGAAATATGGTTGAGTTCTTTGTAATGGGTCGCCAGCTTTAAACCAGAAACTGTTTACGCAATTCATACGATGCGACACCTGGTGCGGTTCCACACTTCTGCCGCGCATTAATACAGCTGTTGACGTGAGTGCTCTTAAAAAATTAATAAATAATAAAAAACGTGACTTCTAGAACGACATGACACCTCTATAGGGTCTTTTTCTGTAGAAGTTTCAAGCCCTGGCGTGGGCGTGGGGTATATCGCTTGACTGCCACGGAGAGCGCCTGGGTTCGATTCCTGTTGGAATCCTGGTTTCATTTCTCATTCTGCGCGAGGCCACGTTAGTTTTTGTACGGCAGGCTGGTAAAGGCAAAAGTCGTACAAGGCACTTGAGGTTTTAGCCATAAAAATGAGTACCACAAATTATATAATAGCATGAAAAAGTTCATGAGAGGCGGGGAATTGTATTTCGGGAAAGAGGAAGGTTTTAGTTACGGCTGCTATACGCCTTGTGCACCGCCTATAGAGGCGCCACTGATGCCTGCTTCTTGGGAACCATAAGTGCCGAAGACTTCGCCGAACGACAGCGAGCGGACCCAGACCTCAGGGGCCTTGTGGAATACCTCGAGGGCAGGACCACCGTTGTTCCGAAGGTATTCACGCGCGGACTGACGTCGTTTTTCTTGCGCAATGGTGTTCTCCTAAAGAAGAACTTCTCACCGCTTCGAGCCGATTCACTCCTCGCAGTGCCCTCGACAACCGGCTACACGCCGGTTTCGCCGCGGTCGAAAGGAATAGAACACTGCTGCAGTTAACCGAACAGACATTTATGGCCGCTACGCGCAGGTACGAGTACGCTGCCTATACGCAATGGGTGATCAGGATATAAAAGAACCCACGGAAACATGTCCGTGAAGCCACCAGAGCGAGTCTCCGCCACGGAAACCTTGTGACGCACCGAAAACACCTTTTTAGCGGCCGCGATGAAAGCCCCCTTGTCTGCAGTAACGCCCCTGGCGGGAGGCTCTGTCCCTATTAGCTCCGAGAACGAACACTGGCGGCGCGGCAGTCGCGGCGATGTGACGTCACGGCAAGGACTCGCTTGCTCCGCGGCCGAGGATCGCCTTTTTCTGCGCCCGCCGCGTACCCGCTCTTTCGCGAAACGGTGGTGATTATTGCTCATTCTTGCGATGCAAATCTCCCAAGGTAGAAGGTAGAAGTTTACGCTACTAGGGAAAGTTTAGTAAGCTGCAGAAAGTTTGGATAATATATCTTACAATGGGCGAATTCCCGTCCGAACGGAAGATTCACCGTGAAAATGGTGATGCTGCACGAGAGCAAGACATTCGTTGTTTTCACCGCGTACTCCAAGACATCGGTGCTAAATAATTTACGCTAATGGTTCTAACTTCATTACAACTTGGCGTAGACTCCACGGTTAGAACACGCGTCCCGAAAATTACAAATTAACGTAAGACGTTTTCAATTCACTAACTATATATACATTGCGGTTTATCGTACAAGTTATGCCTGCATTTGCAGATTATCTAGGTGACTTGACAGAATTGCGCCTTCTGCTACAGGAGACTAGATGAATCTGTCTATCGTAAAGAATCACTTCGGGAAATTAAACAAAATAATACTGCCACGCACACAATGGTTTCGGAGATTCTGAGGTGTTAGTATACTTGGATTATGTAAACATTTCTTCTCAACACTCGTCTGGGATTATGTGGCCCTATACCCAGGATTTGCTGAACTGCTGGTGCGATCAACCGCCGGGTCACAAGCGGTAATGTTAAATTCACGTGGGAGCACTGTTGATAACAATCGTCTGCAAAACAAACGCCTGAAAGTCGAAATGAGCGTTTTGAACTGTTTCGATGGCACTCTCAGTGACGTGGCCCACGTATTAATTAAACGTCCTTCGCCTTAATGAGTCAATTAATGGTCTCGCACATCATGTCCACATAAAGGTTGATGATGTTCAGGGGTATATCAAATGCAAACAAAATTAATTTATGAGCTGGCTACCTAAACTAGTACTTATACAAGTGTAACAGCGCCGTTGCTACGATTCTGCATGAAGACACAATCTGACAGCAGTAAGAAGTTTCCGCAATTAACCTGACCTTTTTTATGTTATGAAATGAAGCCCCGAAATTATTGCGAGAAAAACGTGAAACTAAACAACATGATGAGTGAGCGAGTACACAAGAAAAACGAACACAACAACTGCGGCGGTATTCTCGGGCAAGCGGTTTCGAGATATTTTTCGAAGCTCAATACTGCATGCGCTTTCGTAACCGTGCGCGGGGCTTAGCACACCGGCAAGAACGCTGTCCGCCTATCGCGGATGCGTCCGATGCAAATAACACTTGAGGAGGCGAAGCCATAATATTTTTTAAAGTAATCGCCCGTGAACAACGCAACCTAATAATGTGAATAAGGTATCTTCCGTGTCAAGACCGCGATATGATTGTGAGACACGCGGCAGATTACTTTTGACCGCCTCGAATTCTTTAACGTGCTCCTGTATCTAAGCAGAGGAATGTTGCTTTTCACGCCCGTCGGAATGCGGCTGCTGTGGTCGGGACTCGGACCCATCCCCGATGTTAGCAGCGCGACATAACAACAAATCTCATCACCCCTTTCAAAATGTGCACGACGGCGCGCGGGCACCGTTGGGGACTGTGAAGAAAAAATACATATAACTTTTTGTCGTTTTACTAGGAACATTATCGATGCTGTTTTCGTCATTCATCTGAAGCTTGAGACAGGCAAAAAGCGAACGTAAACAGCGGAACGGCGCACGAAGCAAGCGCGTGATATGCCGGCGCGTCACGGCGGGCGTCGAAGAGTCCTTGCCGTGACGTCATCCACGCCTCCCGCCAGGCGGCGCCACCCCAACTTCTCGGGGCTAATACGAAACTTGGCCCGAAGTTTCGTGACCAGTAGAAAAGTATTGAGGGACTATGCTATAATCTTCGACGACGCCCCATGGAGTACCAACCCGGTGACCGTGTGTGGGTCTGGACGCCGATACGCCGACGTGTGCTCAGTGAAAATCTTCTTCGGCGATACTTCGGGCCATACAAGGTGCTTCGACGTCACGGCGCTCTTGACTACGAGGTCGTCCCGGACGGTATTACGAACTCCCAGTGACGCCGCGCACGACCTGAAATCGTCCATGTCGTGCGCCTTAAGCCGTTTTTTGCGCGTTAGCGAACCTGGGGACTCTACTTTTTCCTTTGTTATTGTAATTTATTTGTGTATGCACTTGTTTTTTTTTTCCTTTCCATGTTCTGTTGCAAGCATCGGGACGATGCTTTTACAGCTAAAACTGTTATGAGATCATTTTACCGGCCGTTTTTGGCGCCGTAGTTGTCCGCCGCCGCCGCCGCCGGTGTCCGTAACCAGCATAGCTCGAAATAAGAAAAAAAAATTCCAGGATGGAACGAGGTTCGAACCTGGGCCCTCTGCGTGTGAGCCCAGTATTCAACCTCTGAGCTATGCTGGTTTTTTTTTTTTTGCTTTATTGCCTGCTTCCAGACATAAACCACATCACAAACACATAGAATAAGTTCGATTCCCCTCTGAGCTATGCTGGTGCTTGAAACTGCTTTGCAAAAAGGTCCTATACAGGCTTCATGTCGGGAAGGAACCACATTAGCATATGCAATATAGCGTGGTAGAAGAGTAAAATAAGCACCAAGCGTCGCACAACGCGAATTCTGTAACCAGTCGTCACACAATGCGAATTGCGCAACGAGTAGTTTCTTGAATGCTTCCAACCCATTACAAAGGGCTCTGCCATAATTCTTCGTCGTCATCAGGCACAGCATCAACAAAGTGCGCATAACGCCTTACATGCGTTTAGCAGGTACGACAGCTCTCCGTAGAATGACGAAAGATGGCACAGTGCCTGCTGCCCTGCTTCTCAAAAATTACAATGATTTATAGCGTAGTGGGTTCCTCGCAAGTGCACTTGTATTAGTTGCCAAAGAAGCCCATAAGCGCATGATCCATTTCCTCGGGGTCTCAGTAAAGTTCTTCGCCTCCCCCGTCTCTCTCCCACTTCAAAATATGTTATACAGCATGACGGGAGAGGGAAATAGCGGCCGGGCGTCACCCAATGCAAATTACATAACCGGTGGGCCGTTTAAAGCTTCCAACCCATTACAAAGGCCTGAGCCATAATTCTTCATCGTCATCAGTCGTCGCGTCAAGAAAGTGCACATAATGCCTAACAGACGTGTAGCTGGTGCCTCGTTTCTCCGCAGAATGACGAATAATGGCTTAGTAGGTGCTTCCCACCTTCACAAAAATTGTGATTTATGGCGTAGTGGGTGCTTTTCTAGTGTACTTGTATTGTAGCCCCAAGAGTGCTTACAACGGACTCTAGAAACGCCGCTCTTCCAGCTTTCGCTGTGCCTGTGCTGCGGTAGAGTGTACTAGAACAGGGGAGTGCTCGGAACGGCCGCAGCACCAATGTATAGAAAGTGAAGCCCAAACAGGGTCAATCCGCTTGTAGCGCTGCGATCGGTAGTCTGCAATGTGTCGTTGTTTAAAGAGTTGCGCGCGGCTCCGCGAAAGTGGTGCAGTGGTACAATCCCCGCTTCCCACTCAAAAGGCCCGGGTTCGAATCGCAGCTGTACAGGGTGTGTTTTTATTCGTAGTGTCTACCTTCATAGCTGTTTTGGTTTCCCTTACTTTCTTAAAACTAGCTTCAGTTGCTATGTATTGCTACAAAAAGTAACGCAAAATGAGAAGTAAAATAGAAAAAAAATTCACAGTGAGCGTAGTTATTTGAAGCGCCATCCCGCGGAATTCAACAAAAACAGAAGGTATGGCCCCCGAGATTGAATCCCACGAGATGGTGCTGCAAATAACTATGTTAACTGTGAATTTTTTTTATTTTACTTCTCATTTTGCGTTACTTTTTGCAGCAATACGTAGCAACAGAAGCTAATTTTAAGAAAGTAAGGGAAACCAGTACAGCTATGAAGGTAGACACTACGAATAAAAACCCACCCTGTACAGCTGCGATTCGAACCCGGGCATTTTGAGTGGGAAGCGGGGATCGTACCACTGCACCACTTTCGCGGAGACGCGCGCAACTCTTTAAACAACGACACATTGTAGACTACCGATCGCAGCGCTACAAGCGGATTGACCCTCTTTGGGCTTCACTTTTTGAAGCTCGTTCCGGGCACTCCCCTGTTCTAGTACACTCTAGCTGCGGTTTCAGCGCAGGCCTGGCGTTTTTTCAGAGGGGGGCAATGCGACGCCCGCTTCTTCTTTTATTTTGATGTGTTCGAGTTTGACCAGCAAGGACGGTTATCAACGCTCGACGCTGGCCGCGAAGCAGTGTTCGAGAAGCTTCACGATTTTAGTAGATCGTTTTTTTTAAGATTGCGCGCCGCACGCGAATGTTCCAGCTTTGCCGGGAGGTAACGCCGCCACCAGCGATATTGCTGGAAAGTTCCATAGCGCCTGTATAAAAGCCGACGCGCTTGACCGCTTGTTAGTTGATCGACGGTCGACGCTCTGTTCGCCGCTATTAGTGTATTGCTGTAGCTTTCAGTTTCTCGGCCACAAGTTCGGCGTAATAAAGAGTTTCATCTCGAAGCGCTGACTGCTGCCTTCGTCGACGTCACGACCACGTGACAATATTGTAATGCGCCAACATTAGGTGCATTTGAAGCGCGCCTACTCGTGCGAGCTGCAAGCAGGGGCAAGAGCGCCTCCTGAGCAGTTGAACGATAATCTATTTCCGCAATTAGCAATTATTTGCAATTCGCGCTTTAGCGTGGCATGCAGTGGTTCTCTATAACTGATATTTTGTATTTAGTTGCTTTCATACTCGTATTACCTACTATATTACTAATTAATAGTTATTATTAAGCATCACACCACCGCGATAAAGCGAACGCCAAAAGCGTGCCCTGATGACAGGCTAATCTGATAACGTTGGTAAAGCACAACACCCACAAATTTGCTAGTGACATGTGTCCCGCAAAATAAAAAAGTTAATGCACTTGCACTTCTCCCTTGTGAACGTCCATGTGTACATGGCACTCCCCCTTGCATAAATGACGCAGTACGAATTTAAAAAAAAATACGCATTACGGTCCTCCTCAATGAAACAGCTGTTCTCCAGAAAATAATGGTTCGTTTGAATTGGTTGTATACTATATTCACAGCAGTGGACAGGTAGGCTTGTTCACAATTCAGAATGTTACATACATAACACAGAAACACGAGGACTATAGTAAATAGGCACGAAACTGGAAAAACTCCGTCATATGTGCACTTCCTCGTCCACCTACACAGTATGTTGAAGTTCACTTATACTATACAACAGGCACCTTCCATTGTGCTACGATTGATAAAATATCACCCAACCTACAATAGAACACAGTGATGACTTGTTGCCTAACTGCCTGTCGCCCATTTCTCCTCCACAGTGTGTTCTAATGTGTAAATCATCTGTTCTACTTGTTTGGCAATAAAACACAAGCCGTTACATTGAGCGAGCAGTGTTTCACCAATTTGTATTGCATGCAGCAGTTCATTACTCTCATTTGCATGCAGGAGAACTAGTCATACCTCAACTGATACAAGAAACAGCGTTTGCGCTATTTTATTAGAATCAAAACAGTAGCAGTTCTCATGTCAGTGTAAGCGCATGTATATTCCCATTTTTGTGCACAGAACCGGCACCCAATACTGAACATATGGAACAACATATACAGTAGAGCCCAAACACTATATATCATTCACAGCAGTAAAACAACCTGAAAGTAGTGTGTACAACCTCCTCATAATGACTACTGATATGTGCATTTCGCAGTGCCAGTATGTAAGCTCAATCCAAACAAATGGGATGCGCAAGGAGCTTGGTGTGAGCCTACACATGAAGGCAACTAAATTAGTACAATAAGGCTAGCTTTGCTCTGGCGAAATATGCAACCCCGCAGATAGGCATGTTCTAGCTTTTTTATTGCATTAGTTTGCACTAAGCCATCAAAACATGTCACACATGATCATACAGTTGAGTTTCCTGCAAAAAAAGTCTAAAATTGATTGTAGATCCACTTGCCACAATTTATAAAAGCACTCAGCAACGCCCACAAAATGACAACGTTGCATTCATATATTGCTGCACATACTTGCTCACATATATCTGAAAACTAAGCTAAATTTCTGGAATTATGCATGGGAACTTGTCTGCGTTATCACATGACTACAATGTACCAATGCTTATATTATGCATAATTAGTACATCTATGTTTACAATGTATCCATGCCAGCTAGTGCCATCTGCAACTTAAAGTTTATCTTTAATTCATCACTTCATGCTAATGCATAATTACCATATTGCAAATTAAGCCCAGCATTGTGGCTGCAAGTTCAACTTGAAATTAGGCAATAACGTGCCCAAAATTAAAAATTTTCTATAAATAGTGGCTGATGGCATGACACATTGGATCCTAGGACTTGATATGCCATGAGGTTGAATGAAATTTGACCACGCACTTATAGAGGCTCTAAAGCAGTCAGTACTTAAGTTCATCGTTCAAGTGGGAAAACAAAACCGCAACACACAATGAAATGAAGGGGACAGGATGACATCGTTCTAGGAACTGAAGCAACTTGGCCTTTTTAGACATGTTTTTACTCTTTCTGCGACTGGGTGATTCTTTAATTTTGTAGTTCTTTCATACTCTGTGTGTGTATCTTTCTGTTGTTTACATTAAACTTCAGTTGCTAGTAGCGCATCGTCCTGTGCGTTTCATTCTCATTTTCTTGAGCTGTGGGTTTTTTCCTCACTTTCTTTAACTATTAATACACATTACCTCGCCTACTGAGCATTTAAGGATAAAGTTTGCTGAATAAAGCCGGTTCCACTCAGTGTCATTTTCAACAATGCAAAATTTTCAAATGCACAAGCTACTGTAAAGGTTGCACGCAGTATAATGCATAAAACTCTGCATCAATCTCAGTATTTGCTAAAATGCTGTAAGGTGTATGCAATTTTAGAGATAGTGTACAGCGAGGCACAGTGAAATGTTCCCACAATACACTGTCTCGTACAAAAGCAATGGGCGAGCAACTCTTGCTGCTTTGTCAGAAATGTCTTCCTGAAAATGATGCAAAAAGAAGTTCAATAAGCTTTCTGTATCCATAAAAATCAATTTCTCGCCAAGGACTCACACTTCACTATACGTATTGCAGACCTTTTAACAAAACATGAAACAAATGCAAAATTGTGAGGCTGCTAAGCAGTTTCTTGTGAACTTTTGACTTAAAGTACACAGTGCGAAGAATACACGAAGGTAAAGAAATGCGAAACAACACCAGAAGTGTTACTCTTTTCCTGTGTACCGCCATTCGGGTAGATTTCGATATCAGTCAAGTTAGCATTACAGTGTAAAGAGGTGAGAATGTTAGTGAGGTTCACTGCGTATTTGAACAAGCATGAAAACAGCATAACAGAAAACAAATTTGGCCTCAATGCACATTTAATCACATGACAGCGTGATAATAGCGGCTTTTTTTTTTGCTTTGGTGTATACTTCTTGTAAGCACTCTGCTTCATTTATGCTTTATCGCAAGGAAGAAAATTATGTTGTACACACATCTTTTTTCAATCCGCATTCGCGCATCGATTGCGCGGCCTTGCGAAGCATGTGCTATATTCACAGGAGTTTCTAAACACGCATTATACATCGTCGCTAGGTGACCTTAATGACTTTTCGTTTCTTTCTTTTTTTCGATTTTTCATTGCACTTTTCACGCGACGCAATGTGCAGAACGACACCTACCGCTGCCCGAGCGACGATAAGGACGCACGAACAGAGGAAACATAAGTATTACTTACCATTGTGTTCCCGATAGTACCGCGAGTAAGACCCGCAGCAAGGCACATTGCACTGTCGTCAAACCACGCATTTCACGTCCAGCGGCGATGGCAGGCACAAAACGCGCGCACACGGCCGACACAGCTGGGCACTATGGGCAGTTCAGAAGCGGCGTTCACAAGGCCAAGGTAATCCCATGACGGCTTTGCTTGGGCATCCCGCACGCTGCTAGGGCCAGCCTAAAACGACTCTCTTCTCGCGGTTCTTTTTTTTCCTTTGCACGCGCATACGTCGCCACGCTTTCTCAAATCTCGCTTGTATTCCGACGCGTCTGATTGTCTGATTTCCTCACTCTCGCCGACGAGCAGGCGGGCTGCAGCGGTCCGAAGGTCGGAAGGTATTTTATCTCGTTTTCTCCCGTTCACAGCGGCCACCTAAAAAGAATCGTTTCTTTTTCTATTTCGCGTCGCGTTTTCTCCGCATGCATTTTATTCCGTGCGCTGAGGCAGGCCGCCTTGGCCAGTTCGTTATCTAAAAGCGTATACTGAGTGTACACGCCGTGCCAATGGGCTACACCGAGGGCTTGCCTGCTTTTCCTTTTAGTTTAATTTTGATTTGATGGAAAAACGACATAAGCGAAGTAACGATATTAGCAGTGCGAAGTATCAGTATCAGTGCGACATAAGCGAAGTAACGACAGTATCAATGCAAATAGATCGCGTCAGCGCTTACAACCAATACGCGATAGACCGCGCCGCGCACCGAGAAGCAGCCGACTGGAACTATTAGTTCCCAGCAGCAGTCTTCAACACCGCCAAGTTACGCGGAAAGGAAACGACACAACATTGAAGCGAGGTGACGTAACGGCGCTCCCTCTCTTTTCCGGAATGAAGCCAGTTGAGAGGGAGTTGAGAGAGTAAATATAGCGATCGCTATATCTCCAGTCCTACTTTAGCTTTTTCAAAAACTTCTTTTGGCTATATATTCCTTAGAAGGGTCCGACTCATGCCAGGGTGTTTTTCACACCAAGCCCGAGGAGTGGTTCATGACCCCTTTAAAGTGAAAGTTCGCTTAACTAAAACTCCTATGTTGCAACTTGTTATTAGGAGCCCAAGGCAACATCAGTTGTCGAAATAAAATCTGAACCACTTTACTTTGCAATAGTGCTTATTTGTATGCGATTTCTGCTTAGAAAACATCTTTTGAAGAATGCAGCAATCTTTTGCTGCATTTGCACACTTAGGACTGCAGTGGTCATGAATTGAGTCACTGCGTCCTAGCTCTCATGGACCTTCTCTGGCACAACACTCTGCTGGGCAGCGAAGGACTTCACTTTTTCCAAGTACATCAGTGCTTCTTTAGCTGAAATCCTTGGTGCTTCCTCTAGTAGGGTTACTTCCTCCCGCTCCTATTATTCCTCAGGTAGGACGCTCGCTACAATCTCTTCTGTAGGACCTTTCTCGACCTTTCTGCTTTCCTCTACTCTTTTCCCGTGCTTTCTTTCACAGTTTGCGCTAAAATGTACCCCATAAATCTCTTCTGTATACAGAGTGGCGCATGTCTCAACGAGAGTCACAGGTGACCTAGCCCTCAAAACACAAAGTGCTCTCTGAACCCAGTTTTTCAGGCAATTTCTGATCAATATGACGCCAGATATGTTCGTAGAACTGAAATGCGCTGTGCACTGACTTCATTAAACAGATGTGCGTGAGCACTGGGTCCAATGCAGGCCCGTAGCCAGGAATTTTTTTTCGGGGGGGGGGGGGGGGGGAGGCACTTGCTGAATAAATTGACTATTTGAAAAAACACCTATTTTCATTGTTTACTTTTGGTAAACACACCTACTTCTCCAAAAATTCGGGGTGGGCGGCCTCTAGGCTCTCCCCTCCTGGCTACGTGCCCTTCGGCACTTCGGCGGGAAATTCTTACAACCTAATAGTTCGTTTAACTGACGTGCGTGCAAGTGGTATTTTGATATATATATATATATATATATAGTATATATATATATATATATATATATATATATATATATATATATATATATATATATATATATATATAATGAAGATCGTTCACCGACCGAAACTTCGGCAAGGAAACAGTTTATCAAAAGTGTATACCTTTTTCCTATTCATTTTACGGCAACCGAAAACACACTCTCTCCATAATGTGCGAGTATATATATATATATATATGTATACTACAAGCCACAAAAAGAACAGGCCTAAAGCAACTTTTGTTCGTGGTGCGTGACCGGGAAATCACACCACTGACCCTTGTACTGCGCCTTCACGCCTTCGGCAATTTGAAAAACTGTCCAGAAAAGCTGCCTTGCTTGTGTTGTTGTTGTAGGCCTATTAGCGTGCGCCTAAGTTTTTTTTTTCCTTTTCAAATCACTATGCAGATTTTTTATGGTACCCTTGTATTGCAGAACAGTACACTGGCAACTGGGAACTGTGGGTTGCCGATAGCCTTGTATTACGCCTCACACCTAACAGACTCGTTAGGTGTGAATATATCTTGCTTCACAGGGCGAACAGCGACTGGAAAATCTTTTTCTTTACTTCCCCTCTTTAACAGCCACTTTTCTGTATTTCCGTGATTATAAGTAAACTGTCGGCTATGCGACCTTCCCGTAGAATCGTCGTACACTTTATAAAGTACAACTATCACTTTTTTTCCATAAAATCGAACTGCTTTATTTTCTTTACCTAAAGGGCACTGTCACAAGTCACGGTTTTGCTAAGATGAACAAATGTTTGCGTTCGTATAGCTGAGAACTGGTGTCCACTATTGCTATTGCTTTGTTTCGCCACCTGCTTCCACAAGCCTTGGTTTGGGCGCCAAAAAGTACTTGCCTTGTCTCGAGGAAGGCCCACTACTCAGCAAGCCTCTGCTGTTTTTTCTAGATTATTGGCGTTCCGCGCAAACAGAGTGAGCCAGCAACCGAGGGAGGCAAAATGCTTTGCCGTGCTTCCACCAATGCCTGCCGAGGCACCTATGGGACGCAAAGAGAGAGCATAGTGTGAGGACAGAACTCTAAATAGCAAGGCGGCTATGAGATACACACAAGCACTAGAAGATTCTCATAACTTTCGGGCGTTGTCGTCTAAGTATCATTTTGTTAGAAGCTACGCTTAGATAACGCTACAGTAGGTTTATAATCAAGCTAATAATTAATACGTATACATCAAAGGGGATCTGAACAGTGGATGAGCCCGAAAACCACAAACATTTGAAATGTTACGCTTTGTTAATATCTGACTGCCACTCTAACGATAAAAATAGTGGTAAATTCTTGTGAAGACAGACATGAGACTGCGATTGCTTTATCACTGGCTGCAATGTACACCCGCTTCTTTATTTTTGTTTGCGAGATCAAAGGATATTGATAAGTTTTATGGCAATGCGCGACATTTTTAAAAAGTCTCACCAGACCATGACTTGTTCAGTAAAGGGTGTCAAGGGATGCCTTGCGTGCTTTGGTTGACGTTAATTTCCCTCAATGCACACTTGTCAGACTGCGCACCTGTCTTATAAAATGATAGGTCAGTAAATCCTTATGTACCAGTCAATATGACAACATACCAATTATGATGGCCACTTTTCCTTTTAAGTCAGCCATGGTGTGGTCAAGCGCACGTCAGTCGTCGAGGCGCTTTAGTTATGTGTGCACTGAGCAGTGCGCATTTATTTAGTGAGTAAAGGTACTTGTGGCTACTGCTGCTTTATAAAGTGCTATGGTGCTGCCCTCTACTCTTGGCCAGCGCGTTGCACGGTTGGAAATGGCTCGCCGTGGGTTGTCAGCTTTTGCCTTTCGTTTACGAGTCATCCGGCATTGCAGGGGCTTCAAATATAATGCTATGCAGAAAGTTATGGACGATACAATGGTGATGACTGAAGGAACAGCAAGATTTAGTCGATTTCCGCTCTACACGCACACGCTGCTTTGTAGGCTCAGGTTTTATTTCGACAACAGTGCTCTATATCCTGCCGTATGCGACACGCAAAATGTATTGCGCTCGCATTGAAAGTAAAATAAAAAATGCGGAAATCAGGATAAGGTTGTTATACAAAGTGATCTAAGGCCTAATACAACGTCAGTATAAATGCTCCAATTAAGCAGACAAAAATATTCAGCCAGCTCCACTTCGCGAACACTGTAGATACAGCGAAGTTTATGCCCGTCCTTCATCAGGCTATATCGTACTTCTAAGCTGTTCAAGTGTTCCGTTCGTTGGATCTTAGCTCCGGCCTCTCTTGCGCGAACATCGCGGTAGGCTCGGCGACGACATACTCGTTCTCGCGTGAGCTTGTTCTGTCCTTTTTGGTCCTCCGGACCAAATGACAGAATATGCTTCCTCGTAAAGCGGTGGGTGGAGCGTGCGTCTGGCGTCTGCACTAGGCAGATTCCTAGGCCTGGGCGACGCATCACATTTGTTTGATACACGTCGTGCCTAAAGCCGCTTTTCGTAGAGTCATGCAACATATATCGACGGCACATAGTATGGTCAGTCGCGCGTCTCTGCGGGACGCATCAGCGTTGGTTTAAGATTACGAATAGTGTCAAAAAAACATGGTTGATCCCTCCGTCATAGGACAACAGTTATTGCGGGGTAAATAGAAGAAAAACATAAATGAAAATATCCCGACCCGTACCACAAGTATAAGGGTTAATAGCCAATCAAAATAAATAAATAAATAGGGCTGGTGCCTAGAAATAGATTTAGGAAGAAAAGAAAAACGAAAAAGGAAGAAAGAAGGAAAAAAAATCACAGCATATCCACGGAGTGAATGATGATGAGTGGGCGAAGCTGCGGAGGTTCATCGGTAAACCGTGAATCTTCCGTGAATTCTGCCCAGTACATCATCACCGACGTGAGATCGGGCGCGTTTATACTAAAGCTTCGATGAGTTATGACGACTTGCAGCTCACTTTAATTTTACACGTACGCTGTGAATTTTCATTGTTTAGAAAACCATTCCTTTAGAAAACATCTGGCGTCTTTCGTTAAGCAGCTGGCGTCTTTTCGTTTTGCTTTAGAAACATCTGGCGTTGTTTCGTTTTGCTTTTACAAAACATCTGGCGTCTTTCGTTGGTTTCGTTGGTTTAGCTAACACTTACACTTCTACTTCTACTAACGTTTCCTACTGGAACATGCCAATGGCTGCTAATGGGGAATGAGAGACAGAAGAATTCGGCTTTTAGTTAACGCGCACGCTGCGAATTTTTTTTATTGTTCAACAACGCAGAGGAGAAATCTCCCACCGGCACCACCTTGCAGGTCAAAGCGTAAGACTGGTTACATACTACGCTACGAGGGACGAACGGGTGCCGCCTTAAGGAGCTTCGCCCCTAAAACAAAAGAAAGAGAAGGAAAAAAGAAAAAAAAAAGGTGGGACTACTCCCAGCGAACCACACCGAGGGAACGGGCCCGGCAGCCGCGGGCGTTTATTAGATGCGAAGTATCTTATGGCGGAGTTCAATCCGGTGGTGGTGGTGTGCGGCGTGACCACCCTTACTGCGCATGCGCATACCCTCTCCTCATTTCCCCTCTCCCATTTCCTCCTCCCTCTCCTCCTGCCCTCTCCCCTTTCCACTCTTCCTCTGAAACGCGGGCTAGACATGCCGAAATTCTTTCCTGCGCAACGCCGCGATGAGCACCAGCGCATGCGCATCCCCTCCCCCTCTCTCTCCTCTCCTACGCTGCCCCCCTCTCGCACGCCTGCCGACTGCGTTCCCCGCTCGCCCTGTGAGAATAAATGGCGAGGCTAGAGGGAAGACGCGCGTAGCGTTCCTCTTCGCGTTCCACGACGCGAGGTCGGTAGCATGCCCAAAGAACGCCAACGGAACGCGATCGTGCGAGTGCTCCGGCTTCGCATCGCCTCATGGTCCCCTTTAGCGGGAAATGGTGTAATTTTTAAGATTATTTTCTCTTTTCTTTTCTTTTTTTTGTGTCTTCAGTCTTGAATCTTGAATTTTGAAACTTGAAATTGAGGAATTGCGGAGTTTTCTTGCTTCCCAAGTGGCTTGTTCATCCAAAGTGGCTCTTGTCTTGTTCATCCCCAGGCTGGTTGAATGATAGTGATAGTGGGGTGGTCTGGTAGGTCATGGGCGCCGGTGCTTTCAGCTGTTTTAAGCCTTGTCTATGCTGGGAGTGAGGGGGAGAACCCCACCTCGTTTGGTTGAGCACACTTCCAGCTCGACAAAAGACCTCGACTGTTAAAATAAACCTTTTTTATGTATGGTAATGTGGAATGGATTCATTAATGTATTTGATCATGGTTTTCAATGTTTTTAGTTGCAGAATTTCTTTTACTAATTCTGGTTTATTATCTAAAGTGTTTCGAGTGAATTTCGATATTTTATCGCTGAATTTAAGTGTATTTTTGCATGTAGTTACGTAATGGTCAATGTTAGTGACGTTTTCTCCGCTAATACAAATATTGTCATTTATTTTTCCAAATCTGTGCAGGTAGAACGGGCATCGTCCATGCCCTGTTAATAATTGACTCGTATAGTAGTTCGTTGGAAAATGTTGCGGAATGTGACAGACACTTTTAATCCAATTGTAGACTGTTGTCTTTTTATATTTCCGTATGCCAAATTATATTCCATTTATTAAATGTTTCTTTCTTTAACTGGACTTTGATAAAAAGTTTCGTTATTGGAACTGTCACCGTCGTCCCTGATCTAAATGCTTTGGAAGCTAATTCATCTGCTAGCTCATTACCGAAGTCACCTGAGTGGCCTTTAACAAAAGAAAATGTAATTTTATTTGTTAATTGTACCGAAAATACCAGTACCTTTATTTCATTAATAAATGTATTAGTGTTATTCAAATTGTTCAATCATCGAAGGCATACTAAACTGTCTGTGTTAATTTGAAAACTTTCATCATTTTGCAAGTTTTTGATGTATTTAAGTGCCTTGATTATTGCCACTGCCTCTGCTTCAAAATTTGAGCTGTATGTTGGTAACGCATATTGTCCTGTGTTAATAATTTTATTATTGTTATTCATGTGAATAAATGCCGCTCCAGTACTTTTATCTGTTTTAGAAGCGTCAGTGTATATCAAGTTTTTAATTGAGTTTGATTTTCATGGTTTCGTGGCGATAGCTACTCTATTTGCAGGGTGTGTACTCCTTGTATCATATTTGTTGGATATTTGCCCACTTTTGAATATTTTGTCTTCCCATGTGAATGATTCTTTATTGTGGAGGATTCGATATATTTTGATTTCTTTCTCAATTGTTAGGTGTACCAGCGGAACATTTGCAATAACTGGCAACACTATGTTTGAAGTTGTGCGAAAGGCTTTTGTTATTTTAATAAGTGGTATGCGTTAAATTGCTTGTAGTTTACGTAGAATGTGTGAGTGTGGTCTATACCATGCCGGTGCTGCGTATGTAATCATTCTTTCTGTAGCCCTAATATATATGTCACGTATTTCCTTACTTGACATGCCCCATGTGTTACCAGAGAATTGAGTTAAGTTAGTTGTTAACCTGTTTACCTTGTGTTTAATTTCATCTAAATGCGGGAGGAATGACAGTTTGCTATCATATGCGACATCTAAAATTTTTAGCTTATTGGAATGTTGTATTTTCTTTTCTCCTAGTTTGATAATTCGTGGTCTTCTTAGATAGTGTTTTCCTATAATTAAAAACATACTTTTCGCAAAGTTGAAGGTCACTGCTTTTTTCTCTGCCCATTGATGTATTATCTTTAAAGCTTGATTTGATGCGTCTTCAATTGTTTTGCGGGTTCGTCCTTGGAATCGGAATAACACCAAAGGAAAACTTGTCCTTACAGAAGTAGTCGAATATGAGAGAGTTTTCACAATGCATATAGATGTCTAGCAGCCATAGCACCGTTTCACGTCGATGCTCCCACTGTGATGCTTAGTGATTGATCTCCATCCCGACGACTAACGTACACGTTCAATGATGAAATAAACCTTTGGGGTAGCTGTAGTAGTTAACGGTGAAAGCGTAATCAGAGAACGAGGTGTGATAGCCAGAAGAACGTCACATATTGGACGCAAAACTTGGTCGGCATTCCGCGGCATGTTAAAGCTTGATTGAACACCACGGCCGGACTAGAGGGAAACGCAAAGCGCGTCGCGCCGCTCCTGTAGCCCGGCAGCGATTTTTCTCGCATGGAGCGTAAGCAGGAAACGCGGTGCTACAGCCAGGTGAGGCAGGCGCGCGTCGCAGAGGTATTTTTGGTTTGGATTAGCGTGATAATATGAGCGAGACCGACGCTTAACCACGCTTGAACTAAGATCGCCACCTCACGGTGTGTTAAGGCATTGACAAAATTGAAATTCTATTGAAAACGCGCCGAATGGGACGGACGTTTAGCAACAAGCGTTGCAGGGGCTAATCGCGGAGGCCACAGTAATGACGAATTACTTTACTTTACCGCTCATAGAGGACAACACCACCCCGTCGACCGAGAGCACAAGAAGAGGAGAGTGTGAGATATAAAAGGCGCTTTTGTAAAGCGTCTAGAGTCTGTGACTGTTGCGCAGTGGATAGCGTGCCCGGCATGTGTCCCTGCGGACCAAGTCGTCGTGGGTTCGATGCCCGTTGACGGAACGTTTTTCTTTGACATCTGATGGTGTACATCTTTTCAACGTCATTTCCGTGACGGAAATACGTCACTGAAGGTTTGGAGGACCCTGGCATAAAACACTTTCGTGGTAAAAAACATGGCTGATCCCTCCGTCATAGGAATTGGTGTAACAAGAAAGTAAAGCGTGTCTTCACAGAAGTAGTACTTATTGTGCAGTGATATATGAAAGCTTGTACAGTGTCTATTCGTGTTTGGCAGCTGTACCACCGTTTGGCGTGGATGCACCCATGTTGACGCCTAGTGGCATGTCTGCATCGCGAAGACTAACGGCCATGATCATAATTAAACTGTTGTGGTAACTGAATTTGTGAACATATATTTGGACACAGCGAATCGTGAATCTTGAGTAGAGATGACATCAACACGCTCATAATCAACAACGGCACCCGATATGCATTTCTTCAAAACGTCGTCAGTTAAAGAGAGCAACGGCACGGTGTGCGCTTTCTAGTAATGGGTAACCGACACCTGTGCTTATGCGTACACTACCACACTGCGCTTCAGCAACACAGGAGGCAGGAGTTCGTAGCTTGAGCCGCAAACGCGTGCGTCCCGCTGGCATCTGTCTCGCTCCACCAAGGCACGACATTCGCCCGTAGAAATCGTGTCCTTTCTGCAACGCGCATTGCAGCAGTTTTGTTTGTTAGTCGATGCTCTCGCAATCGAATCAGTAGGCGGCGGAGAAATCCCGTTGGTGCATGTGGAAGCCGCACTACTCCGATGAGCCAACGCACGCTAACACGAAGCGAAAGGCAAAGAACGTAACTGCGGGTGCCTCGGTGACGCCAGCGCGGCCAGTGTCCCTCACTTGTATCGAGACGCTTTAACCATGACCTCCGAGATCGCGCGCAATCTCGGAGTAAGCGCTAGTAGTGTCGATCGTGACCCAATACAAATTTTCACCTCACACAGAAGGCGGCGCCACCCCGCTCTGCCCCGCCTACCTACACCACCAACAGAGGGCACCGTGCGAGAGAGGATGTGTGAAAGATATAAAGCGCGTTGGTGAAATGTCCTTCATTTGTGTCAGGCAATAAAAAAAAAGCCAAGGTAGCTTAGTCTGTTGAGCATCTGGCGCTTACCATCATGGCCACAAGGACGCGGTTTCGATTGCCAGCGGGGGATCTTTTTCTTTGTTCTTTTTCTCATGACCCGTTGGCGTCCATTTTATCATTGTGGTATCCTTAACGGATGTACTTGGTGAACCCCGGCATAAAACACTTTGGTTTTAAAAAAAATTCAGGGACGCTTAAGCTTCGCCTTTAAAGGGCCCCTCACCAGGTTTGGCAATTTTTAGCTGACGAGCGCAATGCATGCACTGGGCGTTCACGATCACGTCTGCCAAAATTTGCAACGCTACGCGCCGCGCAAAAGGGTCAAATTTCAAGGTGAACGCTGGTTGCCCTTCCTCTCGCGGGCGCGCGCTTTAGATTATGAGGGGATGACGTACATGAGAAAATGGCCCTACGTAGATGGTAGTGCTGTGACGTAGCTCCTCTACGTTGACGACTGTGCTCTGACGTCGCCAACAGTAGCACGTGACACTGCGATAATTATTTGTCACGACGTGTAGTTTGTGTGATTTGTTGTTTGAAAGGATGAATAAATCTTGAGAGCAATAATAAAACACACAAACGGAATGTCTGCGTTTTCTTTTTTATTTTTTTCTGCGAATCGCAGCGAGTTTCGAGACTAATCTACCTCCGTTTCGCACGCGTTCGTGTTCTCGCGCTTTGCGCATCGTGCAGACGCCACCCTTTACAACGAAACTAATTTTCTACCGCGTTCCAGCGCTCATTAGGCTCATTTATCCTCTCGCGTCTAACTAGATGTTCATGCGGCACACCACTAGTCTCGCGTCCGTACAAATGTCGCAGCTTTCGTGCTCATTAATAGGTTTAAAGCCAAGTGATCGGCGAGGGCGCATCGGCATAACTTGCAGAGATGAAGCGCAAAGAACGCCGCCACGACACCGCTCGCGTCTCGAGGGCTCTGGCTGGTTCGGGCACGTTATGCGCTCGTGGCATTGTGTGCGCATGACGTGTTCGTGCGTATGCGTTATGTCATCCTCCCGCTCGCGTGCCGATGAGGGCGGGGAAGGGATTTGGCTTGCGAAGGCTACACGGGCCGAGCGGCAAGGGTTTGCAGCTCGCCTCCTCGCATCATGGTTTCGCGCCGCTACAAATTATTGTTTTTCTCAGCTTCTAACGGACCGATTAGAAAAATTCTTGTGCCATAATGCTCTTTATTGAGCTCGCAACAACTTCCAATGTCTAACTAAAATTCGTTATGTCACCTGGTGAGGGGCCCTTTAAGAAATGAACGCGATAGCGATATCCGGCCGCATCCTCATCGTGCTCTATTTCGCTTGTCATTATGTTCAGTCGCCCGGTCTCCCTCTCTCTCTCTCTCTCACACACACACACACACACACACACACACACACACACACACACACACACACACACACACACACACACACACACTAACTCGACATACCTATAGTAAAGGTAAAGGTTTCCGCCCTCCTCAACAGCACTTTTATGACAACAGTGCACCCACTACGTGTGTGTAAGAGAATGCGCGCACTCATGTGTATGTCCTTTGTAATGGCTGGCATGCTTTAAACTAGCAGAAATTACGCGCGTGATACTTCCAGATCCGAAGCAACTTTTGCTCGGGGCTGTGTCCGGCGGTGGCGTCCGCGCTCCACTGTGCATGCATCTACTCTCTCCCCCACTCTCCTCCTTTACGCAGGTGTTCGGTCGCCTTCTTTCCTCTCCTCCCCCGCGCTGCAGGCGCGGCGCAGCCTCTCCTCCCACGTGATGCAGCCGCGCCACAGCCAAATACAGCCTAGATGTAACACCAACTCTGGCAAAATGACGTCCGCCTTCGCGGTCATTAAATTGTGGAATAACCTGCCCTATACACTAAAATCATCATCATCTCTTCATGCATTCAAACATGAACTTAAAAACCTTATCTTGCATAACTAGGTTGATCACGATAAATATTTCTTATATGAAATTGGAAAGTTTTTGCAAATTTAGGTTTTTGTCTTATGGCGTGATTATCTCTACGTGTATATCTTATTACTATGTTCTTGTGTCGCACTCAGGATGCTTTATTTATTTATTTGTTCTTCTTTTTTGTAAGTTCACTGTTCATTTTCAATTGTGTTGCGTATTTTACATACTGTTATAATTAATCCTTTTAATGTTATTGTTAACCGAGGGTCCCACTGCAGTCGCTTGACTATGGGACTCTCGTCTGCATACTACTATCTACGAATTTTGTATTTTGAATGAATAAACTGAAACTGAAACCCACTCTCTCCTCTCGCTCCCCCATTTCATGTGTATGTAAGCGCGTGCGCTCGGCCGGCTTCCGTCATTCTCGCTTCGCTCCGGTTCAGATGATTTGTAACGTCAGCGTCGGTGTCAGTTGTAGCAGCACTCCAACCTCTGCCGAGATCGAGATCGTCGCGGAGCAGCAGCGCAGGGCTTGCGATGACGAACGCGATGCCGAAACACTCGGCGCTAACGGAAAGCAACACATAAACACAACGTAATGACAACACAAACACAAATACAAACCTCACACACTAACGGAAACGCCGAGTGAACGTAACGGAAACTTGGTGTGCGCCCCCAATGCTGCTTCGCATCCCCTCATGGTTCCCTTGACTGGGAGATGGTGTAAATTTTTCAAATTTGCGATGCACCCACTACGTGTTCGTAAGGGAATACGCGCAGTAATGTGTGTGCCTTTTGTAACGGGTGGCCGGCTTTAAACCATAAACTCGTTATGCAGTTCACAAGCATAACGAGCTTGCCACGCAGACGCCGTGGGTTCGATTCTCACTCGAAGCTAAGATTTTTTTATTTATTTTATTTGAATCTTTCTCAATCTTTCGGTCACGGACACGATGATGCTTTTTCGCTCACTACCAAGGACGCCGACACCGGAATTTCTGCGGAACGAGCTCATTACCGCTATCGCGATAAAATTGGGGGGAGATACGCACTTGTGTTCCGAAGGCTGTGGAATCAGCGGTGCTGCTGGCCTTGCCCTCTACCTATTACTCTTCGTCACCCTCACATCCTTTCCCAACTCGCTGTACTCTAGTATAGAAGACCATGCTATGCTTTACCTTCTTCCCCCTTCTTTCTCTCCTCACCACCCCTTTCCTTTCCCGCCCCCTTACAGTATAGTACAGGTTATGCTTTCGTTCTCTGTATTTTTTCTGTATTTTTCTTTGTGTGCCTTCCTTTCTCTCTGCCTGTTTCTCTTTTTTCTGTCTCTTTCTTTCTCTTTCCCTATACATTTTCTCGTTCTCTTGCGGATAGCAGTGCATTCATATGGCTCCCATAAATGCTTGTTCTGCTACCGTGCCTGCATAGACGAGTGGTTACGACTCTCTCCTTCAGACTGTTGGTGCCCACGTTCGAATCCCACCTCGACGAGAAATTTTATTGATTCCTTCTCCTCCTTTCCACTTCGCCGAGCAGTCTTCGCTTAACGCTCACCTCCATTCTACTTCCCGGATGCTTGCATCACCGCTCCTCGTTTTACTAGACTTCGCCCTTTCTCACCCCACACTCCAACTTCCTTGCCCGCCGGTCTCCATCATTCTCCTTCGCTCCGCTTTCTCCCTCTAATGTCTTCTCTTTCACTAGCACCTGCTGTACTCGGTAGTGGGGCTTTCTCATTTCCCGTGCCGAATACCCGCCCGAGTTTTCGCGAACGCCTCGCGGGGGCTTCGGAAGCCTGAAAAACACTGAATAGTTGCGCCTTATTTCTCTTACTTCTTTCGTAGGAAAACTGCTCGAACGCATAGTATTGGACAGATTAGAAACCTATGTGGACGAAGAAAACAAACTTCCCCACTCTATTATCAGATTTCGCTCGCATCTCTCCACCCAAGACCCACTACTGCAAATCAAACAAGAGGTAATGACACCCGCAACACGTAACTCATCATCCTTGCATTACATATATGAAAGGGACGTTTGCCAATGTAAACGATTCTGCTGGCGTTGTCTGGTTAGGTCGTCCTGCGTCTTTAAATACCGCCATAATTTCCAATCCCAACTGTGACGCCAGGGCATACCACTTTTAACGAGTTTCTTGAGGGACCACAATGTTATCATAAAATAGGAGATCAGGCCACAGAAGCTCTCCCAATTGGAGGTCGAGGAGCCTAGGAGGTCGCGGTCGTGTCCCTTCTCCTCATTAATATCGCCCACACTGGATCGCCCCGGCCACCCCCTGCTAACGAGATACCAGGCTACAACTCGGGCTTTAAGTACACAACCTTACCGTATGGTCTTCTACAGGCTCCACGAGGTAGATGAACGTGAGGCTGCAAGCCGCGGCCGATGTTGTCAACAAATATGCAAAGGGGTTTGGACTAGCCTGCGCCCCATCAGAAGTCGCAATTACTAGCGGTCATTTCTGGCAAAAAGCCCCAACCAGATTCACCTACATAAGCATTCATACAGAGGGGCACGTAGTTTTCCCTTCTCTAATTAGCAAGGAGCTTGAAATGCACTTCCAGCAAAACAGAACCAACGTCATCCTAATAAAGGACATCAAGTCGACTGTTGAGCAAGACACGCACATGCTCCGAAGAACAATATCCAAGACAAGATGCACGGGCAAGGCGGCCGCCCTGCAACTGGTTGTCAAGTCATTTCGTTCCACATGAACTCTTGACTTGCATTGACGCCAAGAAAATCGATAACATCTTGCGCAAAGCCTACAAGCGAGCTTTGGGCTTGCCAGTCCGTACGTCAACCGACAAGCTGCTGAAGATAGGGTTCAACAACACCACCGAAGGGCTCGTAAAGACACAGCTGAGCCGACAACGGGTATGACTTTCTACCACGACAAGGAGGTGAGCCATTCTCGACTGACTGGGCAATAACGCGCCGCGGCAGCACCAACCACAAATGACAACCTTTCTAGCCAAAGGCGTAAGGAACGGAAGCCGCTTTAACCGCTACCAGAAACACGCAGCGCACGCAAAAATGAAGGCAGCTTTGCAAGGGCTAAAACAATCACATAACTGTACCGCAACCATACAGTAGTCGTTTGCACCGACGCGACCTCGTACCATGGCAAAAGAGCTTCCACATTCGCCGTCGTCGAGTGCCAAGAACACCCGACAAGCACCTCCATCTCCAATGTCTCATTTTCACTGAGGAAGTGGCCCTCCCCTGGCTATCGCACCACGTATTATAACCGGACACACAGTTTAGGTATGTAGCCACCTTTTATGCAATCTTTTTAAATTTATACCACAGACTGATTGCTTTGTGTCTGCCTTAGGATGGGTTGTTTAAAAAGACATTTCAAGTATGTTAGGCAGAAAAAGTGTAACTAATCACAATTTAGTTACTGAAATTACTCGAAATATGCCCATCACGCGAAGTGTCATTGGTACCGATCCTGTGCTACAAAACAAAAATCGCTTGGCAGCAATGTAGCTGTACATGCCTGTTTTGTAATGAACTAGAACATTTGCGCTGTCGTCTATATTAAGTATAGTATAGCCGGAAAACCTAAAATTGTATAATTTCAGGTGGTTGCATTTCAGTCGAAACCTTATAACGTCAAAAGGTATTTGTGGTTTTCAATTATCTTCATTGAAAACCACAAGTAACTTTTGATGCTATAAGATTTCGACTGAAATGCAACCACCTGAAATTATACAATACGTTGTTTTATATAATACGTTGTGCGATCGCCATCTTCATTCCTGCTGTCCCCAACGGCAACATGAAGCGCCTCAACAGGCAGTCTGCTTCGGCGCTGCTAGAGGGACTGGTGCCAGATGAAATCATCGACATCAGAGTGAACCCGCGTAAGAATGTCATGGCGATTGATGTTTCGCATGCTGCCGCTCTGAACGTACTACGCAACGTCACAGAGCTGGATGGGATCAGCGTCCGCTCCTACATCCCTGTGGGCTCCAACGTCGTCGCCGGCGTCATCTACGACGTTGACGCTACCATACCCAGCTCCGACTTGTCTGCCCTTGTCAAGCCATCTAATTACGCTAGCGTTATCGCTAAGGTTACTCGTTGGATACCTCACGCTGCGTGAAAATAGATTTTCAAGGCAACTCTCTACCTTCGTACGTAAAGGTGGGTCACTTCCGACACCCTGTGAGACCTTTTGTGCCGAAGCTACTACAGTGTCACAACTATAGCTAGGTCACGTGTGAGGCGTATGCGTAAAAGAGCGAGTATGTTCTCGCTGCGCTGAAACCCATTCTGCGGACACTTGTATAGTCAATGTTCTCAAGTGTTCAAATTGTAATGGACCTCACGAAGCTTCCTCAAAACAGTGCCCAAAAATGAAAAGAGAAATTTCTGTATTGAAACGAATGGCAAGGAACCATACATCGCATCGCGAGGCTGCCGAAACAGTCAGAAATCGGCGTAATCGGCGCCGACGTGCATCCAAGAAAACCAATGCTTGTGCATCTACAGCGCCCCTTGAACGCCCTGCTTCACCAACTCCCTTGTCACTCGGACTCTTCGCGGCCGGCACGAAACGAACTGTAGTAAAACACACAGTTTCTGGAGATTCCACTTGACCTCCATTGCCGAAGCCACAGTCACCGAGATCGTCGACGGCCGGTGCAAATCAGAACAAGGAAGGCATGGACACAACTGCTGCAGCTTGGCTTACGTTACCGAAGTCGCAGCGACATGCAGATTCACACTGCACATCGGCAACAGTGCGCAATGAATCTCCGACTGACCAGTTGCCTGAAGAATACAATCCAACCATCATAGTGCTTCAGTCACTGTTGGACACACTTCGCGTGTTAGTCGGCAAGCTGAAATCGCCTTACGCTCAGTCCGTACAACAAGTACTGGATGTTCTATGTCCAGTACTTGCAAGTCTTCAGTAGGCACCATGACACGACACTCTACAGCGGACCGTATATGTCTGAGATCCTGAGCCCAGTACTATGGAACGCAGCTGTGTTCTTTTAAGCTTGCGTGTATTGTTTCTTTTTTGTATGCTCCGTTCGTTCTATCTCCCTTCTTTCTCTCCCTTAATCCCCTTCCCCAGCGCAGGATAGCAAACCGGACGCGCGTCCGTCCTGCCTCTCCTTCTTTTTTCTCCTCCTCCTCCTCCTCAATTATCTTAGTTCATTGCACAAATTAATGTTCCACAAAGAAGCATGGGGGAGTTTCACGGAAAAATATCGGTTTATTCAAACGTTATGACTTTTGCGCAACAAGAAACAACTGAAAATGAAGTTTTGAGAAAAACGAGAAAGAAGTTTTCCAAACGTGTTATATACATCATTGAAAGGTTGTGGGACACTAAAAGCCGCCAAGCTCATAGCTGGGACCTTCCTTAGCCGCCACGAGTTCACTGCGAGATTGTTTAGCAGCTCCTAGATTTTTTCGGGCTTCTTTTTCGTCAGCCGTTGATTGGTGGCTGGCGTTCTTCAAGCGAGTTCGGTCCCTGCTGAGGCCAGCTGCTGTGGTGTAGTAGCCAGGATCGACACCCGCCTGCCTCAAGATATCCAGCGTGCCACTACTTCCATTGTTGAACTGACATGTACAGTATGATAGTCTGAATAAAACAGTGTGAGGGACTACATAGACATCTTTAGGGACACGCTGCCAGAGCATCCAATTGAAGCATTCGTTTGCGTGTTGGGTTTTTCCGCAGACACAATTAGTCAAAACATATTGTCTTAAGAGAGGTCTGCATACAAAGACTTCAGTTCGTTCAGGATGTATTTTTAAAAACCTCCCCAGTGCTTGAATCGTCCTGCGCCCAGACCTTTCACTCGGTTGTAGGAACATCAACTTTTCACACTTTGCGTTTCGGTCTCTGTCTCACACTGAATTTAGCCATATTTTGTTTATTCTGTAAGATAACAATCAAGGACACCGAAAGGACGAAAAATAGCTTTAACAACGGTAGTACAACACGTCGGTGCAGTGCACACACGATGTCACATCGTGTGCCCCCCGTGGCCATTTGCGTAATTTGAAAAAAAAAAAATGGTCGCGATTACCCTTGCTCAGTCTTATTAAATTTTAGTATATTACATGACAAACTAATTTACATGTATCCGACCTACTTGAACACAAACATAAGTTTGTTTTACTGATTGAATTATACGTTTCTTTTTCACAAAATATCAGTTTCGGTTTCAGAGGGTCTGCCGGTAGTTGCAAAAACAAATATAACTATCGAACAGAAGCACATAGAGACGTCATTTTTACTGGAGCACAATTCTGAATGTCTGTAGGTTGTTAAAATACCAAAAAGTAAAATTCACTTTTCCCGAAAAAAACGTCGTTTTCAAGGATGGCAACATATATTAAACTATGTGTTTTATGCTAACGGGAAATGCGAATAAACGGATGCGTAAAATATTAGATGTTTTAATTATATTTAGTGTGCAAGCCTAAAATACTGTTAAACTGATGTATATAGACATTATCCAAAATTTCTGCCGTCTGTCGCAGGTTTCAGGAAGCTACCGATTCGGCGCCACGTTGGAGGCTTGTGTCCGAATCGTATTGCTGTGGCTGCTTTAACTTCTTGCTGCTATCTGCTTTGATAGTAAAGCAATCAAGGCATAAAAATGTCAGACAAGTGTGTAAGGACCTGTACCGAGAGACACAGAGAGAGAAAGCTCTTTAATGAAATATAGAGATTGTACGCGTTACCGGCATTTCCCAATCACTGCGTTGACAGTTATTGCGTGTAAAGAACTTCTTCATAGCGCGAACGAAGGCACAAGTCTGTCACGAAGCCACATGTAGGCCTGCCGTGATTGAGAATGAAGTTATGCGCTAGGTTAAATTTTTTTTATGTGTGTAGCGAATAAAGTGTTGTTAGCTGTCTAAATATCCTGCGTGCAGTGTATGATGGTTGGGAAGAGGCTTTAGCGGGCAACACGACTAGGCGCAGCGATGACGCTAAGTAAGAAAGTGCCGTAAAAACGAGTTCCGTTGTTTTTAAACTAAAAATTCCGTATTACGCAGACTAAAAAAGAAGAAGGAACCTAATATGCTCGGTAAAAGCTTGAAATATTTTTTGGTGCGTAGGCATTCAGTGCAAGAACCCTCCCTAGCATCTACAGTGTAGCACCTGATGTATGCGACGGAGTATAGAACGGCCCAACCGAAAGGGCCACCGCGCGATCATGGTAACGCGGGTTAGGAATTAATTTTCTCAAAATGTTAATTTTCCTGAAATGTGAGATTCCTGATATCGATCTTCCGCGTTGTCCAGCAGCTCGCTTTTAGTCCGCCAACACGAAATATTTCAACGAAGCGCGCATAGAGAGTATACTGCTGCCATTTACGTTTTGCAACGTCGGTAGAACGCATCCGTATGCTTCAGTTCACTTTGCATTCGGAAAGCAAGGGCGCGTGGCCTAGTGGTGAAGACACTCGCTTTCGGACTTGGGGGAATCAGCGTTCAAACCACATGCCGGGAAATAAAATTTCTGTTGTTTTATGTATTATTTTGCTGGTACGCGCCAGCTGTGGGGGAGGAAGTTTTTTTTCCGGAATACCATTACCAGCTTCACAGGCCAGTCAACACAAGCTTCGCTTGAATAATACCGAATAAGGATGTTTATTCTCTCTCTCTCTCGCCTAAACCTCGAGGTCACAAACCTAATCTGTGCATGACTTGTCGCAGATTTGTTGATGTAGTTCCAGTGAACTGACGCGCATTTTTTATGCAGTTGAGCTGCAGGGCTAACTTTCAGTCTCTTGAGACGCATGAACAGAGCGTATCAAAGCAGTCCGGAGATTTGGCAGAAGTGGTTGCACTGTGACAATATTTTTCGCCAGGGTTTCGTAGTTGCTTGGTGAAACGCAGGTGATCCTACCATAATATAACGGCAACAAATTATCTTTTTTTCACTGCAAGCCATCTGTTTCGTGCAACGCTCCGGTATAATGACTGGCGCAGCATCCGTCGTTCGTTTACACCTGTACTGCGGGGCCACAGACGTTACGGGAACGAGCGCTTTCCCGGATGGCGGCACTGCATCCGCCTGCGTACAACTAAAACAGAAAGGGGCAGATGTGAAAAAAGTACGGCTTGGAAATTGCAACATGAAGCGATGACATTCAAGGCCGCATGAATAGCTGCGTGCTGCGCCCGTCCGCACCGTTAACGAACTGTGTGGGCGAACGGTCGCACCACAGTCCCGATGACCGACTTGAAATAGCTTGCTGTCCGCAACTTTAGCTTCCGCTGCACTCTGTGTAAATTACGCTTTGCATCGGGCATCATTAAACTGAAAGTTTCAGGCTGCCCGATGGAGCGCACCATTTGTTTAAATGCAGTAAATAGAATCGTAAAACGAACAGGACCCTCTCCCATGCTATAATGTTGCGCCCAATTCTTTAATCGCATTGTCATTTTCTTTTTTTGCCACCGATGATGACGCAAGACGAGCGAGTTCACTGCGGCCATAAAAAGCGACGCCCTGAGTACGTATTGCTACAACGCCAACAACTACTAGAACAGCTACAACATGGACAGCAAAACAAGCAACGGAACGTATTGCGGCTTTAGTGCACGCACCCCTTAGCGCACATGGCACTACGATGCACGGGAGTCGGCAAATTTGGGAACTTGTAGCATTGTAGCGCTTCACTGCAATGAATTGCCGCAGAGGCGCCACCCCTGCCGAATGTCATTCGGGATCGGCAAGCATGCCTAAAGCTTCTGGTTATAATAGTACACATTAAAAACGCAATCACTACTAATAGCTCGAGGCACACACACACACACACACACACACACACACACACACACACACACACACACACACACACACACACACACACACACACACACACACACACACACACACACACACACACACACACACACACACACACACACACACACACACACACACACACACACACACAAACTAGTGCTGAGACTTAAGACATCAGCCAGAGGAGCGCTGAAGCACACGCGTATGATAGGTTCGCACAGAACTAAGCGGTACAATCAAGCTAATAAATCTCGACGTAGAGGTTTTGTTGAAATTTTGTTTTCTACAGGAAGTCTGGTGTTGAAAGTGGCTGGCTCTCCCGTAATCGAAAGTACATGTAACCTTGATAGGTCAGCGAAACCCGCGCCACAAGACCAACAGACGGCTAGCGCTGGCAAGAGCACAGACAACGCTGTCTTAGCACCAAAACATGACTAGACTGTACTAGAACAGGGCAATGCTCGGAAGGGGCTTTGAAAAGTGAAGCCCAATTAGGGTCAAGCCGCTTGTGGCGTTGCGATCCCTAGACCGCAGTGCGTCGTCGTTCAAGAGTTGCGCGGCACCAACGAAGTGGTGCAGAGGTAGAATGCCCGCTTCCCACTTACGAGGACCTGGGTTCTAGTTGAAGCTATACATAGTGTTGATTACTTTTAGGGTCACTTGTTTTCTTTTCGTTTCAACACGAAAGTGTTCTATGCCGGGGTCCACCAAGACTTCACTGACGTATGATCCGTCACGAATTTGACGTTGTAAAATGTACACTAACAGATGACAAAGAAAAAACAAGAAAAAAAGTTTCGTCGACGGGAATTGAACACACGACCCCTCGCTCCGCAGTGCGCGGCGCGAAAGCACTCGGTCACAAGGCCTACGTTCTTCAGAATACTAACGGCGAGCTATTTATATACACGATATACCGCTGGCGGTACGTGGAGCTTGGAGGCACTTGTTTTCGTTATCACCAGGGAGGTGCCGCGAAGGGTGTACGTTAAAGGCAGTCGCCCCGCTCGTTGCGATGTGCGCGTCCCGACCTGTACTTTGCCCTACAGGGCGTCGTCGCCCGTGCGCGCAAGGTTATCTAGTGATGGAAGAGGTTTGTACGTCTTGTGATTTTACCGCAAGTTTGAGTTGAAGTTACAGAGTGCCCGAAGGTCACATCGCACGATGCAGTAGCCCGGTTTGCTAAAGGAGCACGCTGCTCAAACACAAAGAAGTAACCGCTGTGACAGTTGTTAGTTCGCGCTCGTCCTGTGTGTGTTCTTTTCGTGCGTCCTTTGTGCTTGAGCAGAACGCTGGAAAACGGGTATGTGCCACACGTATCTGAAGGAAATGGTTTGACGACGTACGTGACGGGATTTTCACGTTATTAATGCCGTGACCCGACAGTCACATTCGTCAAATTCGCTTACCCTCCTATGCTAATTTTGGTCTACACCAAGTTAAGGAGGCGATCATGAGAGCACCAAGACGTAGGCGGCTAGATAGATAGATAGATAGATAGATAGATAGATAGATAGATAGATAGATAGATAGATAGATAGATAGATAATAGATAGATAGATAAGATAGATAGATAGATAGATAGATAGATAGATAGATAGATACGTTCAAAGTGCCAAAGGTTCGCTAAGAAATGCTTCGCATTTAAAAAAATGCCCGGTCTGTGCGGAAAGCCCAGCACAGTCACTGCGAAAGCTCGAAGAGCGGCATTTCGAGAGCCCGTCATAAACTTTCTGGGGACAAATACACTAGCAACGTACCCACTACGCCACAAATAATAATTTTTGTGAAGTCGGGAAGCACCCACTACGCCATTATTAGTCATTCTGCGGAGAAGCGAGTTACAATCTGTAAGGCATTATGCGCACTTTGTTGATGCGACTGCTGATGATGATAAAGAATTATGACCGAGCCTCTTTAATGAGTTGGAACCTTTTAATGACCCACTATTTACGTAATTCGCATTGTGCGACAGCCGGTCGTTATTGCACTCTCCCACCACGCTGTATAACATACATTAACGTGATAAAGAGACAGGAGGGGGGGGGGTGCGGAATAACTTTATTGAGACCCTCAAGAAATGGACCATGGGGGCCTTATGGGCCTCCTTGGCAATCAAGAGAAGTGCACTCGCGAGGAACTCACTACGCTATAAATCATCATAATTTTTGTGAAGTATGGAAGAAGCCACAATGCCATTTTTCGTCATTCTGCGGACTACTGTGGTACCAGCTAAACAACTGTGAGGCATTATGTTCACTTTGTTGGTGCTGGGGCTGATGACGATGAAGAAATATGAAAGAGCCCTTTGTAATGGGTTGGAAGCATTCAACAACCCACTCGTTGCGCAAGTCGCATTGTGTGACGCCTGGTACAGAATTCGCGTTGTGTGACGCCTGTTTGTCATGTTACTCTTCTACCACGCTACATTACATGTTTTAATGTGGTTCTTTCCCGACATGAAGCCTGTATAGAGTCTTTTTGCAAAGCAGTTTAAAGCACCCGCATGGCCCTGAGGTAGAATACTGGGCTCCAACGCAGAGGCCCCAAGTTCGAACCCCGTATCATGCTGGAAGTTTTCTTGCTTATTTCCTTTTTTCTTATTTCGTGCGATAGCGGCTACGGACACCGGCGGCGCAGGACAACTACGGCGCCAAAAACGGCCCTTGCTGTGATCTCATAACAGCTTTCGCTGTAAAAGATGGTAGCCAGTACCTGCAACAGCAGAGAGTTTGTATAGGGTCTTGCTGTGCCCTGTTTTTAGCAACCTTCATTTAGCAGAGTTGGACACAGGCATGTTAGAACTCTCTTCAAGGTACGAGTGCTTTAGGATTTTAACACCGAGGCTGTTGAGCAAGTCCTTCCTTGTCCGTCGAACCAAAAAACGCACATCATAAACGGGCATGTGCCCAGGAATTCGATTAATCCAACTATTGACCTGTAGTCCACTAAAAATGAAAAGGCAAAAGCTATCATCATCCTAAACAGGTATGTTCCATGTGTAGGGGCGCCTCGGTATGTGCCATGTGTAGGGGCACGACAGCAGGCCAACAACAAATCGCTGCGAAGCGACGGCGGCGAGCCGAATACCTGAGTACGTACAACGAGAAAATAATAGGGAATGGGAAAGGCAACAGCGGCTGCGAGAAGACCCCGTAGCAATGGGAGACCTACGCGAATGCTGACGCGCCCGTAGATCTTGAGAGGTGCGAACGCTTGGTTTCAGGGCGAGTTTCTGTCTCTCGAGTTTGGGCATCTGTGTCGTGTCTGTCACTGTGTGTGGTTTAACTTGAACCTCTCTGCGCTAAGAATCAACGTAGAAATAACCTAGCATCACCTTTCGAAACCCTAGCAACGATCTATACGCAACCTAGAAAACAATCGCATCACCTAGCTGCGGCCTAAAAACAGACTAGAAGCAACGACATTAGTCTTCAGAATCGTCCACTTTAGCTGTTTCAAGCCTTGCGCGGATTAGTGGAAGCTTCGCAAATATTTTAGATATGTGGATGATTTTTAATTTTTCTTGACTGCACCTCGGAGGGCTTTCAAACAGAGTGTGAGGGTGCTTTTAAACCTTGTACGCGACTGCCTTAGTCCACTTGAATTAACATGTGAAGTGCCTATTGAGGGAACCATGAGGTTCCTTGACATTAACTTCGTGTTTACCCGACAAATACATGTGCTGGTCTTCTTATCAACCCAGAGCTAACAAGGCACTTCTGGCTTTTCATTCAAATCATTCCGAACTACTAAAAAGGGGAGCAGCAAAGTTTTGTTTTGAGAACGCTTTGCAGACGTCATGCTCGCATTTATTGGATGCAAGTTTCAGGTTGCAAGCAAAACGACTTCAGGAGTATGGCTACCCAAGTCATCTGCTAGTATCAGTAGCAGAAAGCATGCTCAAGGAAGTACGTCTGGGCTGAAGACGTGGACTCGACGAGAGAGGAAGTTAATCGCGGGAAAATCGCTGTAGTACCACGGACATCATGGGGCGAGCGGACATCAATGTTTTTTTTTTCCTTTGGTGCCGAACAAACTGGGCTGCCTGTGCCGGAAAACTAATCCAAATGGAGTGGCGAAACCTAAATGTGCAAAACAGCACACTAACAGATACGTGGATTGTTGTACTGGGGTTGTATACCGGATTCCGTTAGGTTGCGGAATCAGTTACATAGGCCAGACGGGCACATGTATTAACGACAGGCTGCGTGAGCATAGCAACAAAGTGAACAAGACACCGCCAGAATGGATTCCTGTCCCTGCACTGCAAGAAATGCAATTGTTATCCATGCTTTCAAGATACCACCATCTTAGGTAGGAGTAGGGTGTGAAGTATCATGCTTAATCTTAGAAGCTGAATGAATAGGTAGGGCTGGTAGTGCATGTATCAGCAGTCCGTCGATTGCGCTCGTCGAAAAAAAGTTGCATAAGCTAGCGCATGAGCTGAAAAGTGTGATAAATGATTATGTTTCCGTGTGCGTTATAAAAAAGCCGTGTGCAAAAAAAGTGGTATAAGAACCACACGTGGTGCCCCAAAATAATCATTTGTTGGAAGTGTAGTCGTTGTGTGGTGCGTCTCCGTGATGTTCTTCTGTCCCGTTACCTTCTGCTACCATAGGTATTCAAGGTCAAAAATGGGGAGCCGACAGATGGATACACGGAGTGGCATAGGTTTCAAACGGGTTATACTAGCCATTACCAACATATTATACTAGCCATCACCAACAGATTCAAACAGATTATACTAGCCATCACATGAAACATGTTAAACAGGGCATTTTCAGGAGCCAGGCAACAAGGTCACGTCGCATATGCGTAGAAGATGAGGATTACGTAAACAGACTTACTACCCTAAAAGAAACACTACAAAAGAGAAGCCACCCAAACGCGTTCCTTCATAAGGCTTACATGGACGCACTAAAACTAGACCGCACTGACACACTCAAACCACGCCCTAAAACCACAACAACGCCTCTTCTGACTACAAAATTTTCAAACGCACTTGCGAACATAAACAACACCCTCACAAAATACTACCCGATTCTAACAACCAACCAGAAACTTAAAAAAATCTTCCCCGAACCGCCTAAGATTGCCTACAGATGCAACGCCAATTTTAAAGATATGCTCGTGCATGCAAAACTCGCAACAAGAACTACACCAACATCTGGACTCTGTGGGCGTTCTAGATGTTCTACCTGCAAACATATACAGCCAGCCACCAACGTAAAAAGCACAGCATCCCATTACCTTCACAAGGTAACATCGAACTTCACCTGCACCTCAAACAACCTGATCTACTGCATTGAATGTACCACCTGTAAAAACAGTACATAGGCGAAACTGAACAACCAATTCAGGTAAGATTGAACGGCCACCGCACAGACACAAAGCACAACTTACCAAAAGCAGGAGCCAGCCACTTCAATCAACAAGACCACAATTTCGATCAAGCCAAACTTTACATTCTAAAACAAATTTCCGGTCACCACGTGAGAGGAAATACATGGATTCGTATTTGATACACAAATTTCAATCCCTACACCCATCAGGAATAAATCTAGCACGGGATAATTGGGAATCACAAAAAGCCATAGCATCATTTCTATAATACTAGGAGATATAAAGTACGCTCAGCTTTCAAAAAACCTTAACCTATTCGCAAAATAAATCCCGACCAGCTCCCATAATACACTCTCAATATTCATTTTTAAAATCTCGTAATCTTGCATGTGTAAATGTGCAGATATGTGTGTATATATTATACTCCTAAGATGTTTTCATGTTCTAGTGACTTCGAACCACGGTTCCCTTCCCCTTTCCGCGCTTCTAGAGACCACTCCTGCACAGCATTTTCACAGCCCTCGCCTTCTCGGGAAATTGCTGCGTTTTCTTATTCCGATTGTTCCCGATCCGGCCGTCCCTCCTTTTTTTTTTCTTTTTTTTTTCCTTAGTTGACGGCGGCCCAACTTTTGAAGACGATGCATATGTCAGCCAATGACTTCGCCCATTAAGCACGAGGCTTTCAGGCACCCATTTCAATATCACTTAAAGTACACAGGCGGACCTTTAACATACGCCACCATCTTCTGCAGCTCTTTGTGATGGCTGCACTCGCCCTCTCGCGTTGTTGTACCCCGCCTTTTTTTTATTTGCGCTTCTTGTCTTTTTGTTCTTTTTCTTTCTTCTTACAGCTCCATTTAACTCTGCAAACGGCAGACCCGAACGTGGTTGCAAACTTGCTTGAAATGTGGCAATGGCTACACTCCTCTGCTTTCGAGTTTCTCTCTTTCCAGCAGAAATTACCAACAGCAACAGACGCGCCACCGCTTGACATGACGTCAGCACTAACCCCCTTGAAACTAACACGCCAGGTATGAGAAGGCGCCTTTGACAAAGATAGGTCCCCTATCGAAACGTCGGCCAGCCTGCTCTGAGGCACTTTCCTGCTGTTGAAACCTATCCCACTCCATAGGTATTCATGAAATTTGGTAATAGGTTCCCCCGTTGCTTGTCACCGCGCATGTGGTGTAACGGTCCCTACTGTTCTTTCGAGCAGCATCAACATACAGTACGTGCGAGTTTTTCTGCCCGTGCCTGCAATGTTTATGTGTAAGTTCGTGTGAGGGTCCAAAAATTTAGTAGAAAATATATAGCAAACTGCGTAATTGCCCGACCTGCCCGTCTACTGCGTCCACGTCGTTCTTTTGCGTCGTGTGAGTAAAAAAAAAAAAGAAAGACCATGCGCGCGCGTGCTCGTCCTTGCGCCTTTCGCGCTGGCAGTAGCACAGCAGGGCCATGATTAAACGTAAGACCAAGCGCCTCCTCCTCCATAGGAGGCGTTGGTGAGAATCATGGTCCACACCGTACCTACCTGGATTGCCCTGCCGGTGGCAGGGCCTAGAATGAGGGGAGAAGCGATCGCTTCCCGCCAGGTCCAGGCCCATTTTAGTTGCTTCTGCTTCGACTGTGCGTTCTTGCGTTGCTCTCGTATTCTGGAAACTCCGCTGCACGGTGTCCATACGTCGCGTCGTGTGCTCAGAGCTTCATTCCACATCACTATGTGTCCGGGTAGACTTTCACCTTTACAATCTCGAAAGTTCTAAGCATCTTCCAAATTTTGAAACTAAGAATGAAGAAACGCCCCATTTAAAATCTGAAGAATACGGAGAGTGTGAGGCAGGTCATAGATATGATAAGCTGAAACACAGTGTTTTCTGCCATGATTTCTTAATACTTTCAGAGACAATGAATGCGACAGTAACTAAGGCGACCTGTGGTAGTATGTACAATCTTTATTTTGCCTTCATGCTTGGGGTGTAAACGATGGAGCAAAATTCAGCGTGCTTCCTTTATTGGAATTAATGAGGCGTTAGTGCTATAATTACTTATTTAGCAGCGAGAGTTCGTCTAATGTGAAACTGTATGGTATAGACGCTGTATCTATGCCTTTATAGTGACATCGGGCAAAAGCAATGTGAACCGTTTTTTTTTTCGAAGAGCGTGAATCAAGAAAACGGTTTAACTCAGAGACACCGAACGCTTTCAGCACGAAGGGTTGTCGGGACTTTATTTTCATCCTTTGGAGAAGCTTGGTTACACGGGCAATGCCACGGAAGGCCACGTTCTGGGCTTCTCAAGCAGTCTGCAAGGCATCCAGAACTTTGGGGGCACCCGAGATGCTGGATAAAAGGAGAAATCCACCATCGATGGGCATCGTGATTCCCGTGACAAACGCTGCGTCATCGGACGCCAGGAAGGCGATGGAGCGGGCAACTTCCTCCGGCGTGCCTATTCGTCCAAGGGCGTGTTTATCGTTGGCAACATTCTCCAGGCCCTGGGAGGAAACAGTTGATAAAAGAAAAGCCTGAAACTCCAACATTCGCGGGTGGTTACATTGAGCGCTTTAGGCAATAGCGAAATGCAGGTCATGCATTACAGATAAGGAACTGCAGTCAGACTTGCTTAGTGGTTTAAATGCCCAAGCAGAATCTTTGAATGCTTTTCTGTTCACGAAACTGCGGCCGCAGTTTAATACAGGGAGAGAACTTGCCCTACACTCTTAATCATGTCCTGCTTGAAGTTGCAGTTTATAGCCCGGAAACGAGACGAAAAATCTAACGCCTATAGACTGTTTGTTTAGCCGGCACAACCTGTAGCCGGCGTCGCCCGTAGCCGTCCCGCGGCGTAGTAGTTTTCTCAGCGGCTCATATAATAGGCGGGACTCAAATAGGCCGGAGATTTTTCGTCTCCAATCCCGGCTAGTTACGAGGCCGGCTATGGAGATCTCCTCGTTCCGCGTGAGCCTAGCTACGGTGTGTCCCAACTACGGCACGTCCTAGCTATAGGCGGTGTATGGAGCGGCGAAACAAAAAATTGATTTTAAGCCACCTTTTAAGCTCTAATCGGGGATTCGGAGGCTTAGACACATATCGTATGATATACATAATCCATATACACGTATTACACTCAGAAGTAAACCACAGAAAAATTCACAACAAACACTCGCGGATTCGAACTTGCGAACACTCGATCAGCAAGCGCGTACGCTAACCACTACACCACATCACGCCGCGGCGACGAACGAGAGCATGGGCACAAGAACACCACGTACTATGTTGACGCCGGCAACTACAATCTCGCGAACACCAAGGCAGTAGCCACAGTCGTGGACCACACATTCAAAGAACGTACCAGTGCTTCCGTGCGGTGCCACAACATCACTGAGGCTGAAGAAACGGCCATCGCGCTCGCTCTCGCCATCGGTTACAGACATCAACGACCGCTCACTGTTCTGACGGACTCTCAAGCGGCTTGCCGCAAATTATCCTAAAGGGCGCATCAGCCAACCCGCCCTCAATATCCTCCTGAACGCTACAGACACTGGCGAGCATTCCAGTACGCACACACCCCGGATTTGGCATCGGATCATATGGACCCCGGGTCACATGGGGCTGGAGGGAAACCAGGCAGCGGATAGGGTAGCTCGAGGGTATGCGAGCCGAGCACCTTTCAACTCCGCTTCTGAGGAGCCCGTCCCCGTCCCTTGCGACTACTCGGCCATCCTAACCATTACAGAGGACTCAGACAAACTTACCTCCCTACCACATCGAACATTAAAATAAGAAGAATCGGTCAGCTGGAGGTAAATTCAAACCGGCACGTTTCCAAATTTGCACACCCTCAGTAAAATGCATCCTACTGCATACTCTTCTTACTGCACATGGTGCCCAGCAAAAGCTACTCTGTACCACGTTACGTGGGCATGCCAGGCCATTACAGCCTTACCCCCGATACAAAATCCCACAGCGGAGCGATGGGAACAGCTGCTGGCCAGCGAGAACCTGGATGATCAGCTGAGTCTAATTGACCGGGCCGGTAGAGCGGCTGCTGCGAGCGGAGCCCTGGACTGAGCGCCCCCCCCACCGCAAGTCAAGAACCTTCGCATATCCGGAGCTTCTCCGCAGAAATTCTGTCAATAAATGTTTTCACCACCACAGCGTTGTAAAAGAACGGGGGTTTATATGTACCAATAGGTCGCTACACACTGGCTTATTAGTGCAGTGGAGATCGTTATAATACATGCAGCGTTCAGTGATACGTAAGGAGACATTTTTTAAATGACATTCGTGAGAATATATACGGGATCACTCAAGTTATTGTTCGGAGCATGCTTGAAGCGAATTTGCGTGTTTGGTATAAAAGGTAAAACTGTTCCGCATATATTTGGCACTGGCACCTCAGTGACATTTAAGGAATCTTAGCGTTCATAATACCCCAGTTCTATTCAAGTAAGCCGCCAGCCTGTTGCCTTTCATGGATTGAACGAGTTTTCAACGTCAAGATTCGCTTGCCGTGGGACGTGAGCTCGGAATTCATCCGTGCCAAGCGCACAGCGACGTAGCCGTAGCAACGACGTAGCAACGACGGAGATTAGCCGTGTTCTAGGTAACGTCGCTGGCCGCTTCACCGCCGACGGTTACCGGGCCGGTAGCCGATATCGTCACTAAGCCTATTCAGTTTCTTTCGAAGCCGTAGTCGACGGTGCTTCAGAACAAAGCGCTCACGCTCATATGTCAGGATCTTTTACTTCTTACCGTTGTTGGCTCGACCCTCTCCGCGTAATAATTACACACTGAGATGAACATGCGCTGATAACCGTGGTATTGTCGGCAATATGTATAATATGCGAACACGCTCGAGCAGGTGGGGTGTGCCGCGCACGCACTGCAGATGAACTTCACTTGTAAAGGAACTCATCTTGGGTCTAAACGTTGGATAGTGCACGTCGCTTCCCCTCAAACGAATGACACTATTCCCGCAGATTATTATTTTTGCTTCAACAGAAAGTGCGGCCCACGTTTCGGTCGACCATGGAAGCGAGGAGGTAGAGCTGACTGCATGCAGCTTCGCGGTCGCTCGGCGGACTGCGCCGCGGAAGAAGTGCCTCTCACATGCGCTTACTTTGGACGACACTCGCGCGACAGACGTGACTCGTGAAGTGGGCTGTCCACGCTAAAGACATGGCGGCTCGGTATTCGCCGTTGTCTGACACGCAGTGCGCAGGCGGGAATTGGCTGCTAACATGAACAGGATCTTATATCCGGCAGTAGTTATCGCCGAAATATTTGCGACGTTCTGCTACGACTCCATCAGTGGCCATATTTTTTAGAACATCTCGATTCATGCCGGTATAGCGGTCCCGCCGCGCAAGTTAAATCACCTCATACTCGTCTCAATGCGGAGAATTCGCTAAACTCACACTGGATGATACAATATTTTTCACATAAGTTCACTAGAATATTTTCTGGAAGCGCGAGTCCATGCAATGTACTATACGCAGTAATTGTGCGAAAGGCACCTTCATGGGCATGCATTGCCTAACTCTATACAAGTATCACCTTTCAATAAATTTTTGGCATATGTCGCAGCGATTAATACGGCGGTACACGCAAAATTGGCGAGCTACATCCACACAGCTGCATTTGCATGCGCACGCGACTGTTAGTTTGTTGTGCTATAGAGTGCATGGGATAGCCTTCTGGGATTTTTTTCACGTGTACACGCACTTAATTTTTTTATGTGCGGATTACTGAGAGGTGTTGCGCACACCAGAGATCCAGAACGTAGTATAGTGGTGCATTAATAGAAAATGAATTTGACACCATCGAGTAATAGGCTCTAGTGTTGCAGAGCTATGCGCAGATGCTAAAAGACAACGTATGGTCTATGAAGGATGCAAGTTTTGGTGCAAGCTGGATTTTTTAGTTTCTTTTATTGCGCACATACAAAACGGTTTCGCCTCAGTGTGGCAGGCGTCACGAGGAACCTAAACTGCTAAACTATGATATATTATCCCAAGAAAGTTAACGTAGAGTGGCCATTTGTCCAACATGAGGGTGTTTGACGATTTCTGAACTTTTTAGGCCAATGAAGCGATGTTATTACGAGGTACACCCACCGGCGTACGCACTTCGCGCTGGCACATACGTACGTTCCAGAGGACGGTAATTTAAGTATGCAAATATTGTTTTCCAGACTTAGGCACTGCTTAACATGGATTTAGGAGAAAAGCGTGAACGGTTTTGCGAAATCTAGAAACCTCGTGGGAGCTCTATTGCTCGCACTTGATTTCGACAGCATGCCGTTGCTTTTAATAGACATTAAATTAGATATGTACATTTCACGGCAAACGATTCGCGCATTTGTCCAAGGAAGCATTTTGTTTTTCATCATTACCAGCCTATTTTATGTCCACTTGAGGACGAAGGTCTCTTCACTAATCCCCCACTGATCCTATCCAGCGTCTTCATTACTATTTTTTGTGTTTGTGGCATGCAAAAGAACCAAGAAAGCAGTCAGGTTGCGGTATCCCTAATGCGGACTCCCTTGACATCAAATGGCACGCCGTGTAGTGGTTGATTGTTGGCTAAGGCTAATAAAGTTTTAGAATTGTGTACGCAGACGTTGCGTTGGCTGGGCACGTACGCTATACTGTATTCGGAAAGTAACGTGCGTATACCAGTGTCTAGTCTTTGACAGATGCGCAGTGGCAACAAACACGAGAAATTGTGCACACGAAGCTCTGGGTACCGAGTTTTATTAGTGCCTAATTTTAACCACTTGGGATTTTTTTAACGTGAACCGACTACATCACATAGGAGAGTTTTTACGCTCATTTTCCCCTTGATGGTTGCCTAGAGTAACCACTACAAGTAACTTGGAAGCTATAAGCATGAAGTGTGTTTAGACATGCGTATAAAACTTCGCATTCTTTTTTTTTTTTTCAGTAGCGGCGGTTAAAGCATGGATGCACCATGTTCCTCGTAAATGTATTGTTCAGCGGAATCATTTTCGTTGAGAATGACTTGACTGGCCCTATCAGCTTCATAGTTCAACAGTACCTGCTGTGTCTAGCGTGTATAAGCATGCGAGAAACAGGTACTCACGTGTAAAAATAAGCATTTATAGTAAAAAAATACAAACAGCACTAAAAGCAATGATCAGCGCTGAAGGAAACGATAAACGTGACATCCGATATTCTGGTGCTTTTGATCATTTCTTTCGATCGTTTCAATGTTTCTTCAGCAGCTTCCCACCGGCAAAACACCTGGGAAACAACTGGGTATTTCTCATTGCACTCTGCACAAGACGAAGCATTGAGCATACCCAGTTGGGTACGTAAGGACCTTAATATAGTACATTGTCAAGCACAAATTTCTCTAGAACTGTGCCAACCGAACGTTTCAAATTCTCTTGCACTTGATCGCAGTAGAAATGCTTGTTGTCGTACTCTCTCCAAAACTCCGGGGTCAGGCGATGGGCGGGCTGCTGGCATGTCATCCTGACGAAAAAAAAAAGCAAGAAGACACATTCGACGTTATGTTCTTAGATCACCTGCCCTTTTCGCCCATCACAAAAAGCTTCTACTTGGGAAGCGGTTGTTCTCATTTTGTTGTACACCTTGTCGAATTTTGTTTAAACAGATAGTGTCACAGAAGTTGGAAATTACAAAAGTGTTTTCAGAAGCTGCTAACGAAGCTTTCTTATAGTATTTTAAGTTTTAACCATAAACTTACCACAGTTATGAAAGAAAGCTTAGCATCAGTTCCTCAGAAATACTCGTCGACCTCCACGAAATAAATACATGCGGGCATTGAACGTCTGACCGAAGATGACTGACTTTGTTGAGCTTCTCTATGAAACTTCCAGTTTTTTTAGAAATGAAGCTCTGTTTCGAATGTCGGCTGCAAGTGAAAACCAGAGCACAGTCGCAGTTTGATGAGAATCACGTACAACGAAAGCTGTTTTACAATAGACTCGCGATTCATTCGTTAAGTAAATAAGATTTTTAGATGGGAGTGAAACGCAAGAAAAAGGAAAATGAATAAAAACACAAGAAGAAAGATTGTATGCTCAGTTACGGCATTGTAAACAACACCACGGCCGGTGTTGCTGCTGCTGCTGCTGCTGCTGGAGACCCTGCAAGGTGCGAGCTCCTGGCCAGTTGCTCGATAAAACTGCGCCTGGCTTTTGTGTCAGAAGGTTCTGTCACCTGCAAAGGTATTCAAATTCTGTGTATACTATCACGAGGATGAAACACAATTATATCCCTTATTACGACTGTTGTACGAATTTCACTTCTCTGTAATAACATTAACAATGATCAATCCAACATAAATATTAAGCTGCCAACGAAAACAACAATACTTTTATACAACCACGGTTATATATCGCTGTTGCATCGCATGAAATGATGGATGAGAGAACAAAAATGTCATCAACTAGCTAACGTCTAAATTATACGACGCATTACTTTACCTTCATCGAGATCAGCAATTTGCACAGGCACCACAGCTAGTGCATGATGCACTGATGTACTTGTTCACACTTGACTTGGCACTGCATAAGACCAATGGGCAAATGTGACCCGAAACCACAGAAATCAGTGAAGGGGCAGAATAAATACGCAAATGTATTCATGAGCATGAATGAGGCTGGCTTTAAAACTTGTTAGAAATTAGCCAGCAAAACGCGTTTTAAAGACTGTCGCTATTCTGAAAGTCAAATTGCAGATATTTCCTACTAAAAACAAGAGATGCCGCTAGTCGTATCAATGAGCGCCTGATCCAATGAAACGGTACTAACGTCTTCGGTACTCGTAAGTGCAGTTTTATTACTTTTTGAGTGGGGGAAAACTTTTCCGCTTCCCAAAGGTAAAAAAAAAAAGAAATGTAAATGCGAAGTATAACGACCTACCATGAAAGGACGTCCTATCATCATTCAACTGCTAGCAAAAATATGCTTCGTTTGATTGCCGCATTGTATCATTGACCATAAATGCAGAGGACAGTTACTAGCCGAAAGATAAGAAGCCATGCGAGAGCTAAAATTACACAGCTTGTCAAGCAACACGAATTGATTATCTCAGTGAAACCTGTCAAGAGCGACGAAAGCCTCTGAACTGTACAATAGTTCACAATAAATGCGATCAGCACGACAACACGTGCGCGACTATAGAGACGGATCACGATTACAACAAAGATAAGTACTCGTGTACCCGTATAGTTACTTGTACGCATACTCGTATAGTTATTTCAAAAGCCGGCAATAGAATATTCTGGCAGCTCAATACCAGCATTCATATATATCAGCGCAAGCATGCAACAGTGTGAACGCTAACAGCACGAGCATATATGTGAAGAAAGAAGAACACTCACCCAGGCGGGTACGATGCGCCGGGCTGTGTCCGCAGTGTGCGCACCAGCGAGACAGAAATGGCGCGAAAGCGTCGTGTAATCCTGCGTCAACTGATTGCGTGTAGCCATGGCACGTGCAAGGGGATGTCGCTATGTCCTCGCAACACTCCCTTAATATTGAGATAAGAGAATTTCTCCATGGCGGCCGAGTACCGGCTCACGCGGCACGCTCAACAAACCACACCAACCTATTAAACATCCGCCGCTGTCGTGGAATGCACTAAAACTAACCACTCGCGCCAAAAACGCAACCCCCTTCCCGTCGCACAATATCTTCGAACTCTCGCTTTTACCTCCTTCCTTTCTTTTCTCTGCGCAAAAAACAGCAGAAGCGGAGTGCAATGGAGAGTGTTGCAGCCCCTATTCTCTCTCACGCACGCAAGAGAGAGCGCGTAGTTAGCTTCATGCGTACACCTCCTCGCAGTATAGCTCGCCTTTGCGGCTGACGCTGTCGGCGCATGCGTATACACCGACGCTTGCGCCGACATGCTATAACACACGGGAGCATACGCTGATCGGTAGCCAGGATTCTCACTTACGCGGCCCACACCGACGCGCTACTAATACTGCAGGCCGTCTATAAGGCGGCGGTGAAGGGTGCACGTTTTTTATATACGCTTGTCACGGCTAACTCCTGTTCAAAGGCCTACTATAGCCGGGAGTTTTCCTGAGTTTTGAAGCGTCCCGCTTACAGGGCATGAGTTAGCCAGGACTTGATTAAGAGTGTACGGAAGCCACTGTCAACGCGCGTTGACAGTGCCTTGGCACTGGCACTAGCACTGACAGTTACAGTGGCACTGTCAAACCCACGCGCACGCGCTCTGCGCTCGCCTGAATGCTGTGCCGGTTCGAGGCAATGGTTTACCTTGCACCAAACCACAATTATTCAACTACCACACACACTTCACCTGACATACAATGCGGTTGTTGCATACGCGTGTGAAATACTTAGTTCCCCGTATTTTTTAAGATATCAAAGCTGCGATGAATCTAGTCATGGCGACGCAGCAATATTAGCATACCTGCCAAGTCTCCCGGATTACCCGGGAGACTCCCGGATTTTGAACGTTTCTCCCGGTTGTACGGGTCATAGGAAAATCTGGAAATCCAGTTTTGCCCCGCGTGTCCAGTGCTTTGTCTGGCCACATGAGCAAAGTTGTCTGGCCACGTCTAGTCACATCCTAAATGTGTTATAGGTTATATCAGCCGTTACTATTTCGTAGATGATGCGTTTGTGTGCACACAAAATCTTGCCCGACGAAATAACTGGTAAGCAAGCGACGACAGGCCTCGCACGCGGAGCGATGTTATCGCATGTGCCCTTCGCGCGACGGTGACGGCCGGGTCGTTTCATCTCTGCTTCAACCGCGTTCGTCCCTAGCGCTAGCGCGCTTTGACTCGCACGTGAAACAGACGATGCGGAAGCGATGTTATCGGTTTAGACTCCATACAGATCAGCGGCGACCGCAACATCCCGCTGAGAGTGTCCATATAATTGCTATCGCAGTACCCCCCCCCCCCCCCCCCGTTGAGTAGATCTCCCGGATTCCGTTTCTCCAAACTTGGCAGGTATGTATTAGCTGTATATGTTGCAACGCGGTTCCTTACCTCAGACACTGCGGCACGAGAGTATTTATGATGGAGGCGCAGAATATTTTCTTGGACTTGTGACAGTGCGCAAGCCATACAAACCCACCAACTCGCAAACCGAAGTCTCACAGTGAGAGTTGAGCCAGCGCCGATCGCGCTATTTGCAGTTAGGCCGTCTACGCCGCGGGAGTTTGACACGGCCGCATTAGGGAAAAAAAGAAAGTCTCTGCATACATCTTTTTACACTTTATAAAAGCTAACTTCACTCTGCTGCAGCCCACCTCACAGAGCTTCGGAGCTTCGGCAACGCTTCAAATCGGGAATGGCGAAGCTCACGCAAGGTAACGTCCCGTGTGCCGCGTCTAGGTAAAGTCTAGTGTCTAACCTATCCTAAACTCCCAGTTTGTAACCACGTTATGTTCATTTCCTACATGCAACATGGACTACACCATGTTACGGGGACATTGCACGAGCGAAAGTGTGTCGCACTTTACATTGTGCAGCGTCGCAAGTGCGTTCGGGTATCTCCACTCTTCGCGCTGGACGCACCTCCACAAATCACACAACGTGTGTTAATTTTACTGCTTAGACAGACTACGGTTGCACTGCGTGATGCAACGAATTTCTTCATGAAGACTGCACAGGGGAGACTTCATTAACTGAAACGGAGCCGTGTTCTACTAGAGTAGAGAAAATAAGCACATATATTTACAAATACAGCTCTGTTGCGCTTTTGATTTATTATTGCGATAGCAATTATATGAACAGTCTCGACGGGTTTCTGCCGTCGCCGTTGCCGTCACCGTCATGTCCCTCCCGTATAAAGTCCAAATTGATAAAATCCCCCCGCGCAGCGTATGTTCTATCGCGGGTTCTACCGCGCGAGCGGGGGCGACGAATGTGCCCGAAACACAGATCAAACGAGCGGGCCCATTTCCGTCGCTCGGAGGGTGCATGCGATAACATCACCCCACTCGGGAGACCTGCCGTCGAAGCAGACAGGAAACGCCCCACCGTCTTTAACGACCATGAAAAGACGCGAGGGAGGCGGGGGTGTCACGCGAGGAGCAACTTTGAACTTTGAATCTAGGGGCGTGGTCGCTGACGCGCGCGCTATCTCGACAGCCATCACAACGGGCGGATCGTTCACCCTTCTACGCGCTGCGCTCTCAACGCGAAGTCGTTATGCGGAGAGCATCTCTCCCGCGAGCGGCCGTCTTCTCTTACGCCAGCGTTTTGTGGTTACGCGAGGTCGGATAAAAAACTGTTATCTGCCAGCCTCACTTCGTATAACACAACAATTTGCTGCTATCACATTCACTGCTTCGCCCTTGCGGTGAAACTGTGACTTTTTCACAACGTGACAAAGGGCGAAATACCCAAAAAGTTATCAAACTGAGGAAACAGTAACACCCATATTCCGTTCATAGTTTACTAAAATTACTTATTTCAATGTGATGTCTATGTTTGAGGACATCACACTGTTGAGCCACAAATTTACACCAAACAAAGCACGAATGCTATGACTGAAAGAGGAGCAGAGATAAACTTTCATTGGAAAAATGTCTCAGAAAACTGAAATATATGAGCGACATCTTGCTAGCATAGGAAAACTCTCTGCAAGGCCAGTACATGAAGGGTGGAAACTATTGTAAAAGAAGCAAACTTTGAAGTACGATATATAAATAAAAAAGAATTAGCTTAGTTGACATTAAGTCAATGAAAACAGAAAAAAAAACGCTTTTGTTAACGACAGCAAACTAGGGAACTTTGCAAGGAAACTGCGCCGGCCCGCAACTTTGACTTCTCTCGTTGCAGAGACGCATTTTCTCCATTCACTGTGAAGTCGTCCGTAGACTAACGTCGGTGGCGTAAAAATCTTTCTCGCACACTCTGACCTGTTCTAAATCGAAGGTAACTCCGACAGCTTCCTGTCGCGGCATTGCACCTTTGCATTCATCCCTCCCATCGCCGTTCCTCGACAAATTAAACACCTTTTCGCTCGTCCCTCTGTAGCTGGAGTGACAGTCTTTTGCATCATCGCTCGCGTACACCATCCATCTCCTCGCACACAATACACACAGCCATCAGTCGCGTAAAAAAAAAGAAAACGTGCAAAAAAAGGGCGCCGATGTCGCTGGATTGCTCGGGCCCCCTAGAGTTACTGTGTAAGCTACCTTTAGGCAGCAGAGTTGTGCCTACGTCTGGCTAAGAACCACAGCTATGCAGTCAAGTTCGCACTCCGTTTTGCAGGCACCATGCCTACTGTGTCTCTGAATGACACGTCTGTCGTGTCGAAGACCGGCGATAAACATTGACTTGTGTTAATTCAGTTCGACAGGACGGCGGTGTCGAGAAATACAAAAATTCGCCCGAGCATCAGCTGCTCCGCAATGCATGGTTGCTAGCGGGGTTTGGAAGACAGACGCGCAACTCTGCTACCTGAAGGTAGCATATACAGTAACTCTAGGGCCCCCAGCCCCACGGCTGTCCCTACGCAGCGAAGCTCTCCTCAATACCCCCCGCGCGCACCTAACGCTGCCACGTCACAGTTGCGGCGACATAGCAAGCTCTCCACATAGCGTTACGGAGGAGTTTTGTGACCAGAAAAGCATTGAAGGACTCCGGTCGAAGTGAAAAGAAATCACCAGCTCAAAAAGAAAGTTCACCGTTTCAACTTCTATTGAGCAGACGTGAAGCATCCTGCGTACGTCCTGAGTCGCTTAGCTGTGGAGGCAGGTCGCGTATGTGATTCCTCTTTTTTGAACTTGTTTTCAGAGTCCCCTTCATGTTTCACCCACTGATCGCGACATCGAGAAGTTGGAGCCACCTACATTCTCTTAGGGAATAATTCGTTCCTTGATCATCACGGCCTCTGAATGAATGCAACTTCTTTCGTTCATCCTGTAGCGACGGTATTGGCTACACCATATTGATGATTTTGTTTGGGAACCTATCTTTCGTTGATTACCTGCCACCTCATATATGTGAAGTAATACTTTACGCCAGCGGGCAGCAAGGACACACCATCTGCGGTAGCATGGCCGTGAGCTGCGCTGGCGAACACTGCAAGGTTTACACATGCGCAAAAACGATTACGAAAGAGAGGGGGGCAGGCATACGGCGCTGCCGTAGCTCGATTTGTTGTTGGCCGTATACCTAAGGCGGAGGATGTGTTTATTTATATTTCACGAGCGAGTGGTTGTTCTTTCGTCCGACTTCATTTTCGTTGACCTCATAAATAATACACATCAACTAAATCTATATCAGCAATGCCCCCGCGGTTTTCCAGGCTCTGTAATTGGATGGTTGTAGCAGCAAGAAGGCACGGCGTCAGGCTAGGTAGCGCTCGTCTATTTAACTCACTCTTGCACTGCTTCATCATAACCTCATGCAGTAGGAGTAAACGTCAGGGCCAATGAGGAAGTTTGCCGATGGCACAGTCATAGGCGTGCGCAGGGTTTCTCATTAGGGGGGGGGCAAAGGTTCATCGCAGCGCCCCCCCCCCCCACCCTACTAAGTCAATGTATGGGGCAGATTTGCCCCCCTCTTAGGTGATTAGGGGGGAGCGGCCGACCCCCCCTGCTCCCCCCCCCCCTGTGCGCACGCCTATGGGCACAGTGGTTCAACGGGTGACGCAGGTTTGCACCGAGGACTGGGTTAGCCAATGGTCGATATGTCGCGCCCACAAACTTTACAAGGTGCTCGTGGCTCTGTTTCACCGGTAAGTGATGATTCAGCCAGCAATCAGATGCGATGTGGCTACGATGAGACCGCACCTCTACTACGGCCGCGGAAGCCGCCAGCAACCTGGTCTCGGTCTCGCCCTTTCTTTTCCCGACACCCGCGCACCTTCTTGGTTCTCGGTCGGTCGTTAATGTAGTGGAGTTCGGCCAACCGGCCTAAAATAGCAGCCACTGCGAGACCCGTCTCGACCGCGGAAGCAACAGGTGGGCTCCTCATACTTACGCCTCATCTTTGTCCGGGTGCTTGCAGCTTGAGCAATTAAAAACGCTCATCAGAACTCAGTGCCCGCCGGCTCTCCTTGGTGGCTGCAATGCACAACAAGTGCTCCGGAATTTTACATAAAGAACAACTCACGTATGCTTGCCTCAAGGAGAAGTAAATTTCTGATTACAGCGGGACAAACTTTACTGGCGCCGTCACTAAAAGTACTAACTATATAGTAATCGAAAAAATGCAGAACTTCAAGGCAGAAGGCAGGTGAAGATGAAAGCATGAAGAGATGAAACATTCGTGAACACAGGGTGTCGCTGGAGCTTATCGTTCCGACAAGTGGACTTGTCTTCTGTAGAAGACAAGTTCGCCTCCAGCGACGGCCCGTGTTTATGAATTTTTCACCTCTTTAAGTTAAGTAATAATACCTCCATGCATACCTCCAGGTATCCCTCTGCGCTGACTCCAGGCTCTCGCGCAATGAACGTTTTGATAACCCCAGGGCTGCATAGGAAAAAAAAATAGTAAATGAGCTCGTGACTTTATTTCTCATTCTCCCCAAAATATCTCTTTTTCTTTCTTTTTTTTCCTCCTTACGTGAAAAGAAATACTGTCATATCTATTTGCAATCAGTTTTTGCCTACCAGTGCTTGAAAAGTTGCGTATACGGCTTTGTATCTTAATCTTCTGGAGCGCTCTTTCTTTCCTTGTTCTTGTGACACGACTGTTGTATCTTGATTTGTTCACTTCGTTTAGTGCATGTTACTCCCACTCCTGCTTACAGCCTCAGTTAGAGGCTAGCAGTACTGTAAAATAAATAATAAATAAATAAATATCCTCGCGAGACATGTGAGGTATGGCGCAAAACGCAAATCATCACCAAATCACAGGCTGCCTGGAGGAGGAACTTGTGTATACCTTTTTGTTGGCATTTCATGCAACTTGATTCTAACATCACTGATTTCTTAGTTTTCTTTTCCTATAAGCAAAATGCTTCAGCCCCATCAAAATCTTCGCTTTTGTAACGTTTTCACTGGAACCTCTTTCCTGGAAATGGTCGACTCTGCTGATCAGCTGCTTTCCTTTTTCCTTTGGTCAAGTGAAGAGCATTGAGTCGCGCAGCTACACGAATGATCAGGTTCGCCTATACGTGGTGTCCTCCATGCTTGCAACCCATTACATGCCGAGTAATACCACTTCTGTAGGTGCTTCAGGCGTCCTAAGGGGCACGTGCCTGCACGTGTGGCGGTGCACTGTAGAACAGGGACGTTCCTGAAGCAGAGATGTCTGTGCTACAGATAATATCCAGTTTGTGCTTTTCACTCCTAAAATCTAACGTCAGCGCATCTACTAACCTTTCAATTTTCTTACTGGACGGGAATTTTTAAGACACTCGTTGAGCTTATCTGCACCGAAAGCACAGGTTTCATTGCGATGAGGGCAGCTGGGGGTTCAGCCCCGCATAAATGTCGTTGTCGCATTCAACATTCATTAAAAAGCAGGAGTAAAAACTTGAAGGATGCTTGAGTTTCCCCTGTTAGGGTAGAACACGAAAGCGTAATCAGGCCCCGTACCCATCGCCTTCTCAATTGGTAGCCTGCTTCGGTTCTCGTTGGATGCCTCAACCGGTCCGCAAGGAAACGATCGTCTGTGCGCGTAACATTGGCCGTTTCAAACTATCCTAGAGGTGATATTCTGGACGTGGTCAAATTCCGCCATGTGTTCGAATTCCGCCCTTTGTGAAGTTCGATTGGCCTGGAGGGCTCCTACGGCCTCTCCGATTGGCTTAACATGCCGCCATTACGAAATGTGACAAGATGGCGGAATTCCACAGTGTCCAGGATAGCACCTCTAGAATGCCTACTGCAAACACAGTTGCGCAGTGCTCACTACGCGTCCGTGCAAGGCAACAGGGGAACCTACAGAGCTGCTCACTTTGTTGATGCCTTTGCTGATGATCACCGTTAAATATGTCTGAGCGCTTTGTAATGGGTGGGCCTTTAACACCAGCTCATTGCGCAATACACATGTTTTGACGCCAGGCGCGATTCTACGCGTCTGCCACGCAGTATTACATGCGTCAATGAGACTCCTCCCAGTACATCGTATTGATACAGTGTTTTTTTCCAAAGCAGCTTGAAGCAATGGCGTGGCTCTGTGGCAGAACAGCTGCTAGCCACGCAGAAGGTCTGGGTTCGGTTCTCACTCGAACCGAACGTTTTTATTATTTATTTTAATTGCATCTTTCTCTATTTCGCGGTCACGGACATCGCTGATTTCTTCGAAGCAAGCTCTTTAACGCTCCCGCATTAATATCTGAATAGCCCTGAGACTGCCTCCGCCTGATAAAGCACGCCCTCGTGCTCGCTGTGGTTAAAATAACGTGTCACATTGGCTTGAGGCGTGAAACGTGCACGATGTCTCATCGCGGTGTGGCAGCCGGTGTGTCGGGTGTCGTCCGTGCTATTGCTGAGTAATCGTTGCTTCTTTTTTGGCTGTTTATCACAGATGTTTTGTTAGAAGAGCTGGATACATGACATGCACAAAAATGCTTCATGGCTGTACGTGGGCCATGTAATGCAGTCTTTACGTAAGTTTCATTTTTAGAGTGATAGCTCTGCTCCTCCCAGTACAAACCCAGAAATGACTTTGTGCATACGTTTCGAGACTTCTACACTTTAAGAAAATAAGTAACGAATTACAATTACAACTACTTCTTTTAAAATTTAATTGATCACAGTGGCCAATTACAGCCTTCCAAAAAGTAACTGCGAAATTAAAGAAATGTAATCGATTATTTTCCGTTACTTTCCTTCAAAATTTTGTTGCCGTATAACACAATATTACACGTTTACTAAAACTACAACGAACTACTTCGTAAGGATCGGCGTAGAGCGAGTTTTTCTCTGAAGCCGACACGAGGAGAATAAAGCCAGAGTAGGTCCAAAAAATCCCGGAGAAAACTTGGCATATATGTGTCGACAATAATAAAGAGATTTTTAGCGGTATTACTTCACTACGGTAGCGGTGTTACGGAGTGGTATTACTTGATTAGCGGTATTACTTTTTAGCGGTATTAATCGAGAGCCGACAGAGGGCTGCTGTTCGAGCGAGGAGCACCCAATAGGCCTCGCAGCAGCAACGATGGCATCATAATAGTGCGAAATGGTGGAAGCTGGAGCAGGAAGGGGAGAAGAGGTTCAGGAGAGGAAAAGACGCTTCTGCAGCCCTACACTGGCAAACGCAAACTAGCCTAATTGGGCGTTTTAAGGGCTACAATCCTCCTTAATACTACCTTCATCTGGACAGTACTACCTTAGGGTGTAATGAGGTTGGGTGTAATAAAGTTCTGCGTCCTCAATTTTACTTCGTTAAGAAATTATGTAGAAGAAGGAGGTAAATTCACTATCTGACGCCATTCGTCGAATGGAGTTCAAGAACCAAAAAACTCCCATCTCATTTCCTCTGGCATGTTTTCTCTTTTTTTTTTTCTTTTTCGAAGCTTTCATAATGCCTTCAGTGCTGCGGGCATGCATGCAGCTGTGCGGGGGAAAGAAGTAAAGAAAGAGGCGGCATGCTTCAGCGCACTAAAATCCCTTGCACAGATAGCCCAGAGAAAGAGATATACGAGACCCTCCCGAACGGCTGGAGAGAAAGCGAGGAAGCCCTTGGCCTTGGCGGCCCGCCCCCGCCAGGTCAAAAGCAAGGCCAGACGAGGCGCTATTGAAGTGAAATGGGACAAAGCTTCGCGCCGCATGCGCGCGCGAAGAAAAAAAAAAACAGAAAAAAAGAAAGAAACGTGAGGAGGGAGTCGTGCCGCGGCGGCGCGATCGTCGTAGCAGCCTCGTCGTAGCTAGGCCGGCTAGGCCTTGTGAACGCCACTTCTCAAGTGATCAGCTGTGTCGGTCGTGTGTGTGCGCGTTTTGTGCCTGCAGCCTCACTGTGTTCTCGCCGCTGGATGTGATATGCGTGGTTTGACGACAGTGCGACATGCTGCGCTGCGAGTGCGATAATCGCGACGGCCTGTCGACTCAAGCGAGCGTGCCGCTGTGCATTACCAAGCAGATGATGGGCACCCTGCGTGCTCGGCACAGTCAGGAACAAAAAGTAAGTAATACTGATGTTCTCTCTCTTTGCGAGCCCTTATCGTCGCTTATGCACCTGTAGATGACCTTCTGCACATTGCGTCGATTGAAAAGTGCAATGAAAAGCAAAAAAAAAAGAAAGAAAAGAAAATCGGCATGTCAAGCTTGCGAAATGCCCGCCAGCGCACCATGAGCGTGGCATGTGACCCATGCCGTACATTACACGCATGTCATTCATTGTTTCCATGTTACCAGCTGTCATTTATGTACGTCATACAGTCACGTCACGCTATACCAATCTTGGTATGATATCAGTTAGAGAACCGGACGTGAGTGCACCAGGCTCCATGCCGTAAATGACATACATGTCGTTATTTTCATGTTACTATATGTCACTTATGTCTCGCACAATCACGTCACGCTATATCAATTTAGGTGTATGTCAAGCTAGCGAACCGGCCGCGAGCGCACCATGAGCGTGGCGTGTGTACAGCATAGCGAATCGCGCCAGCGTGCGTGCAGCGTGCCTGCACATGTCAGGTGTCATGGTCATGACATGACATGCATCATTATTTTCATGTTGCCAGCTGTCAATTATGTTGGACGTACAGTCACACTGCACAATACCAATTTTGGTGTATATGAAGCAGGCGAAACGGCCACTAGCACCCCCGAGTCCATGTTGTCAAAATAACGCCATACATGACAAGCGTGTCATGATTTGCATGTTAGAAACTGTCGTTTATGTGCGTCATACACTCTTGTGACGCCATACCTATTTTGGTAAATATCAAGTTAACGAAACAGTCGCAAGAGAACCAAGAGAGTGACGTGTAAATCATGTCGTTAATGAAATGCATATCATGATTTTCAGGTTAAGACCCATCATTCATGTTCTTCATGCAGTCGTGTCATGCCACACGAATTTTGGCATACATCCCATTAACGAAACACCCACACGAGCTATGAGTCGTAGGCGGCTAGATAGATAGGTAGATAGATCCGTTCAAAGTTTAGAAGTGTTTAACAAATGCTTCGCATTTAAGTCGTTAAACTCAGATAGCAATGATGTGTGATGCACGTTTTGGAACTTCTGTGAATATCACTCATGCTTCATACGACCAGTCAATCGACCCAGGAGTGCGCCCTGATAAAGTTGTTTGCACGATATAATTTTCTTGCCTGCGATAAAGCATGAATGAGGCATGATGCTTTCAGGGAATATACATTACAGCAAAAGGCCACGGTTATCACATTGTCACATGATGGAATGTGCATAAAGGACAACTTTGTTTTCGATTTATTCTTTTCTCCAACTTCATTTGTTTGTTTTAATCCTTCGTCATCGTGTCAATTTGCGCACATTGACATGTGACAAGACCGTGCGCTCTCATTTTGCAGCATCTACCTTGGATGCAGTCAACTACCCTGGACATCTTTCTCCCGCCATGCAACTGTGAGAACCCACCGAAGCACAGATTGTCAGGAAGTGAAAAGACTTTTCGGCAACAATTTGCATTGCGCATCTGCCCGTCTCCTGAAATAGCATATTAAGGTACATAAGCACTGTACCTTCATACATATGCATCATGGAACAGTGAAATAGCATATCAAGGTACATTAACATCATTAGCTTGGATTCATTTAACTAGAACGAATAAATCATGTTAAAGCTATACAATGACGGCCATATCATGTGACAGACATCTGCTAAGTGCAGTGTGTATTGTGAAGCACATGCGTTTTATGGTATTGAATGAATGGATAAGTGTTTATTCCAGCAAAATACAGGAATGGGCCTCAAGTGAAAAGCGACAATGGTAGCTTGAGAAGTGTACAAGGCCCAGTAGAGCAAAAAGAGAGACAGAGCAGCGGAAACGTGTGCACGTTCAAAGGCAAAACATATACGCATACAAAAAGAAACAGGAAAGACAAAGCAGAAGAAACGTGCACATTCAAAGGCAAAACACCTACGCCATCTGCAAAGTGACAAAATCAAAAAGGGTGAACATTTACGCTAGTGAAAACAATGAAAATCAGAAAACAGTGAAAACAGAAAAGAAGGAACGGCCATTCAACGGCATGGAAGGAATGCAACTTCATTGGTCACGTATCAACAGTGGAATTTACATGTGCATATTCTTAGCCATTAGGAGATGTGCAAGGCTAATTTAATCGCATTGATATAAGTCAGCTGTTGAGTCTGTTGAACCAGATTGTTGAATCATCTTGTTTATTCCCTCTCGTTAATTTGCTGTTTTGCATTATGTTGCCATAGTTTCAAGGTCAATACATAGTATCATGACTGTTGACACAATTGACAAGGTGAAAGCGCTGTTATTGTGCCCAGGCCTTAGTTTATCCTCACTAGAAGTGCGCTGTTTATTTTTGCCATGGTTCAGTGCCAAGTTGCCCAATCTTCACTCCTAAGCAGAGTAGGTGCGGTTAATCAAGACCTTGCTAACATTCACAACCCTTTTAAAGTGTACTTATAATGATAACTTTACTGACATCAAAAACTACCCACATAATGGTAAACATGGCAAGAGTACACTTCTGGTGGTGTTTCGCATTTTTTTTACATCCGTTTGTTTTTCGCCCTGTGCACACGAAGTGAAACGCTCACAAGGAAATACTTAGCAGCATCTCAATTTTGTATTTATTTCGTGTTTTGACAAAATGTCTGCGATAAGGATAGTCAAGTGCGAATCTTCGGTAAGACATTCATTTTATGTATGTTTACAGAAATCTTAGTGGACTTCTTTTGTTGTAATTTTCAGGAATACACTTCTGGCCAAAGGCAAGTGTTGCTTGCCCACCAGTCTGTTCAAGACAAGTGTATTGTGGGCATGAGTGTCGGCAGGATTTTGTCTTGGGGGTGCAAGGCGGCGTAACGTGTCGGCCTGGTGAGCAGGAGAGCATTGGTGTAGCTTGTGGGGGTCAAGTGCTGGTGTGTCTTGATGGCGGCAGGTGCCCTTTGTGCAAACCCCTGCCGACACCCATGATTGTGGGAACACCCTGATGTGCCTCACTTTACACTATGTCGAACAGCTCGTACATCTTACCACATTTAGGCCAACACTGGTATTGATGCAGAGTGTTATGCGCAATACTGCGTGAAACCTTTCTGATATCGTGTGCATTTGAAAATTTCGCATTGTTTAAAAAGACGCTGAGTGGACCCAGTGTTATTCAGCAAACATAAGTCTTAACAGGGGCAGTTGGGTGAGTTGGTGTATATTCATAGTTAAAGAGGGTGCAAAAAAAATCACAGCACAGAGAAATCAAGGGGACAGGATGACGCGCTACTAGCAACTGAAGTTTAATCGAAACCACAGAAAGATGTAAACACACAGTACGAAAAAATTACAGACTAAAAATCACACATCCACAGAGGAATGAAGGGGGCAGACAGGACAATGCGCTACTAGTAACTGAAGTGTAATCAAAACCACAGAAAGATATAAACACACATGACTAAAAAAGCCAAGCACATGTTCAACTTCAGTTGTTAGTAGTGTGTCGTTCCGTCCCTTTGTTGCTATGTGTTCTGATTTCGTTTTCACGTTTTCCTTACCTATGAACTGAACTCCTGACTGTTTCACAGTCTCTATATATGTGTGGTCAATTTTATTCATCCTCATGGCATATCAAGTCCTAGGATCCAATGTGCAAAGCGACCAGTCACTATTTACAGGAATTTTTTATTTAGTGCCTGTGATTGCCTAATTGCAAGTTGACGTTGCAGCCATGGTGCTTGGATTATTTTCAATGTGGTAATTATGCGTAAGCCATCAAGTGAGGAATTAAGGATGAACTTTTGAGAGTTACAGATGGCACTAGCTGGCATAAAAACATTGAAGCATGGCTGTACTTGTTATGCATATTAGAAGTATTGGTACATTGCAGTCATGTGATTATGCCGACAAGTTCCCAAGCACACTTCCAGAAATTTACGATGGCTTCCAGGTATCTGTGAGTAAATATGTACAGCAACATATGAAGGCAACCTTGTAATTTTGTGGGCATTGCTGAATGCTTTTATGCACCTTGGTATGTGGACCTACAGTCAACACCACAGGTCTATTTTGGGCTTTTTTGTAGGAAACTCAACTCCAAATCATGTGCGACATGTTTTGATGCCATAGGGCAAACTAATGCAATAAAAACTGTACAACTGCCTGTCTACACGGTTTCATATTTCCCAAAAGTGATGCTAGCCTTATGTACTATTTAATTAGTTGCCTTCGTGTGTAGGCTGACACCAAGTTCCTTGGGTAGCTTATTTTTTTGGATTGTACTTACATACTGGCACGGTGAAGTGCACACGTTAGTGCGCATCATGATGAGATTTTACACCCTACTTTCGTATGTTTGCTTTACTGCTGTGAATTATGTATAGTGCTTAGGCTGTACTGTATATGTTGTTCCACGTATTCAGTTTTGGGAGTAGGTTCTGTGCACGACGATGGAAATATATACCTATATCCTTACATTGACACGAGAACTGCTGCTGTTTTGATTCCAATAAAATGTTGCAACAACTGGTTCTTGTATCAATTGAAGTATGACTACTTGCCTTGCATGCAAATTGAAGAAATGAATTTGTGCTTGCAAAACAAATTGCTGAAACACTGCCTGCTCAATGTAACTGCTTGTGTTTATTACCAAACACATTGAACAGATGATTCACAGATTAGGACACATTGTAGAAGATAGGCAACAGAAAGTTAGACAGAAAGTCATCACTGTGTTCTAACGTAGATTGGGTGATCTTTTATCAATAGTAGCATAATTGAAGGTTGCTGTTGTATATATAAAGTTTAACGTAGTGTGCAGGTGGACGAGGGAGTGCACATATGATAGTTTTTCCAGTTTTCTGCATATTTGCTACAGTCCTCGTGTTTACGATTGTGAAATTCTGAATTGCAAACAAGCCAACCTCTCTGCTGCTGTGGTGAAGTATTCAACAGAACCATATTTTCTCAAGAACAGCTGTTCCATTGAGGAAGAGGGTATGCTTTTTTTTAATGAGTACTGCATCATCTGTCTGAGGGGAGGGCCAAGTACACTGGACGTTCACAAGCAGGGGCGTAGCAAGGGGGGTAGGGTTCAAACCCCCCCCCGAAATTTCTGTTTTGCTTGCTTATATAGGCACAACACATACAAACGCCGCATGAACATACATAAGTATGGTTGAACCCCCCCCCCCCGAAAAAAATTTCTGGCTACGCCCTGTTCACAAGAGAGAAGTGCAAGTACATTTTTGTGTTGTGGGAGACCTGTCACTGGTAAACTGGGGGGTTGTCCTTGACCTTGGGGCACGCGTTAGGCATCGCTTTAACGCGGTGGCGTGATGCTTACCAATAAAAGCTAATTAGTAAGAAATGTAGGTAGTATCCGAGTATGAAAGCAAATAAATACTGAATATGCGTTATAGAGAAGCACTGAATGCCGTGCTAAAGCGTGCATTGCGAATAAGCGCTAATTGCGGAAATGATAAGCGTTCAGCTGCTCAGGAGGCGCTGCTGCCCCTATAGCTGCGTGCAGCTGCGGCTGTACGCGCGCATTCAACTGCATTCAACGCACTTTGTGTAGGCGCGTTACAATGTCCTTGTAACTCTCGAATTTTCTGCGTGTGTAATTTTCATATGCGAACGCAGGCGGTCCACACTAAGGGTGCATTGCGAATAAGCGCTAATTGCGGAAACAGATTTTTGTTCAGCTGCTCAGAGAGCTCAGAGCGCGCTGCTGCCCCTGCGTGCAGCTCGCGGCAGTACGCGCGCATTAAATGCACTTAATGTAGGCGCGTTACAATGTTCTTCTAAGTCGGGCATCTGCGTGGTAACTTTCATATGAGAACGCAGGCGGTCTTCGAACCGCTCATAACAGCTGCCGCATCTGGACGCGCGCAGTTCGCGGCTGCAGAAATAACGAAAATTGCTCCACAGCATACGCTCATGGAATGCACATACGTTCGCTCATCTGAAGATACCTTTGTCACGCTGGTATTCACGAATTTAGCGCGAGCGAAGAGGGCACACGTTTATAATTTTTCTAGCGGCACGACACGGTGAACCGGAGAATTCGGAGCCGAGGGTGTTTACGTCGATCGGCTCGGCTTGCATGACGCCCCACAAATTATGTATTGACCTTCCACAGAGCAAGCACCCCGACGATGGTACAAGAACAGAAGTT